>NW_026526788.1:87500-135000 GCF_024362965.1 Panthera pardus | reverse complement strand
CTAGGGCAGCGGGCTCGGGCTGGTGATGTTCACTGGGGGCGCTGGGGCCTCCCGGGTGGATTTGCATCAGGTGGGGCAGACGGGACGGGAAGGCCGGGTGGCTGGCTGCGCTCGCCCTGGGGCTGGGGAGGAGGCGCGGACACCCCGGCGGGGCGGGCCCCGGAAGGCACGGCCGGCCGGATGCCCCACGCTCGCTTCCACCCTCTTGCCAGTGAGTAGCCCGACCTAGTGCGGTGAGGTGCGGTGCGGTGCCGTGCCGGATGGAAGCGGAGGCGGGCGTGGGGCCAAGCCGGGAGCGGCCTGCAAGAGTCCCGGGATCGGAGAACGCCGGGGCTTGCGCCACAGCGCCTTGCCAGGGTCCTCTTGCGCGGCCTCCGCCACCCGCCCGGGGCCCGCGGCGGAGGGCGGCGGCAGGCAGGCAGGCAGGCAGGCAGGCAGACAGACAGGTGCGTGCACGGGTGAAGCGCGGCACCCGCTGGGCCTGGGACGCGTGCAGCAGGCTCTTGAGGCGCCCAGCGGCAGCCGCCGGCGTCTACGGCCATACCACCCTGAACGCGCCCGATCTCGTCTGATCTCGGAAGCTAAGCAGGGTCGGGCCTGGTTAGTACTTGGATGGGAGACCGCCTGGGAATACCGGGTGCTGTAGGCTTTTTTGCTTTTGGCCTTTGGCCTTTGGCCTTTGGCCTCCTTGACCTCTCCTTTGGCGCCCGCCGCGCCTCCCCCCTCCCTCCCTGGGTCCCTCTCTCCCCAGGGAGCGCGGCTGCTGGGGCCAAACACATCCCAGCCACTGATCCCTCCGCCCCTCCCGGGCCACCAAAGCGGCCTGGCCTGGCCCGGCCCCTCCCCGCCCGGCCCCGCCCCCCCGAGCCCGCAAACCCCACGGCACTTCACGAGGGGCCCGCTCCCCGCTCCCCGCTCCCCGCACCCGGCCAGATCCCACTGCACCGGCTGGAAGCCACGCCCCAGCTTTGCACCTTGCCTGACACACCACCCACACCGGCACCCGCACGGAGGGTGGGGGGTGGGGGGGGGGGCGTGCGGTGAGGGCGGGACCGGGGCCTGGCGCCTGGGGACTGGAGGGTGGGGGCTGGGTGGGTGGATACCAGAACCCAGGAGCGGGCGGGAGGGCAGGCGGGCGGGTGGGGCAGCGAGACCCCACACTCCGACTCTGCCACACGCCTGGGCTCCCTGGGTCCTGGACCTCTCCCCTCCCTTGAGCCCCCATCCCCGGGCAGGGCCCAGGCAATTCGCGAGGCCCAGCTAGGGCAGCGGGCTCGGGCTGGTGATGTTCACTGGGGGCGCTGGGGCCTCCCGGGTGGGTTTGCATCAGGTGGGGCAGACGGGACGGGAAGGCCGGGTGGCTGGCTGCGCTCGCCCTGGGGCTGGGGAGGAGGCGCGGACACCCCGGCGGGGCGGGCCCCGGAAGGCACGGCCGGCCGGATGCCCCACGCTCGCTTCCACCCTCTTGCCAGTGAGTAGCCCGACCTAGTGCGGTGAGGTGCGGTGCGGTGCCGTGCCGGATGGAAGCGGAGGCGGGCGTGGGGCCAAGCCGGGAGCGGCCTGCAAGAGTCCCGGGATCGGAGAACGCCGGGGCTTGCGCCACAGCGCCTTGCCAGGGTCCTCTTGCGCGGCCTCCGCCACCCGCCCGGGGCCCGCGGCGGAGGGCGGCGGCAGGCAGGCAGGCAGGCAGGCAGACAGACAGGTGCGTGCACGGGTGAAGCGCGGCACCCGCTGGGCCTGGGACGCGTGCAGCAGGCTCTTGAGGCGCCCAGCGGCAGCCGCCGGCGTCTACGGCCAGACCACCCTGAACGCGCCCGATCTCGTCTGATCTCGGAAGCTAAGCAGGGTCGGGCCTGGTTAGTACTTGGATGGGAGACCGCCTGGGAATACCGGGTGCTGTAGGCTTTTTTGCTTTTGGCCTTTGGCCTTTGGCCTTTGGCCTTTGGCCTCCTTGACCTCTCCTTTGGCGCCCGCCGCGCCTCCCCCCTCCCTCCCTGGGTCCCTCTCTCCCCAGGGAGCGCGGCTGCTGGGGCCAAACACATCCCAGCCACTGATCCCTCCGCCCCTCCCGGGCCACCAAAGCGGCCTGGCCTGGCCCGGCCCCTCCCCGCCCGGCCCCGCCCCCCGAGCCCGCACACCCCACGGCACTTCACGAGGGGCCCGCTCCCCGCTCCCCGCTCCCCGCACCCGGCCAGATCCCACTGCACCGGCTGGAAGCCACGCCCCAGCTTTGCACCTTGCCTGACACACCACCCACACCGGCACCCGCACGGAGGGTGGGGGGTGGGGGGGGGGCGTGCGGTGAGGGCGGGACCGGGGCCTGGCGCCTGGGGACTGGAGGGTGGGGGCTGGGTGGGTGGATACCAGAACCCAGGAGCGGGCGGGAGGGCAGGCGGGCGGGTGGGGCAGCGAGACCCCACACTCCGACTCCGCCACACGCCTGGGCTCCCTGGGTCCTGGACCTCTCCCCTCCCTCGAGCCCCCATCCCCGGGCAGGGCCCAGGCAATTCGCGAGGCCCAGCTAGGGCAGCGGGCTCGGGCTGGTGATGTTCACTGGGGGCGCTGGGGCCTCCGGGGTGGGTTTGCATCAGGTGGGGCAGACGGGACGGGAAGGCCGGGTGGCTGGCTGCGCTCGCCCCGGGGCTGGGGAGGAGGCGCGGACACCCCGGCGGGGCGGGCCCCGGAAGGCACGGCCGGCCGGATGCCCCACGCTCGCTTCCACCCTCTTGCCAGTGAGTAGCCCGACCTAGTGCGGTGAGGTGCGGTGCGGTGCCGTGCCGGATGGAAGCGGAGGCGGGCGTGGGGCCAAGCCGGGAGCGGCCTGCAAGAGTCCCGGGATCGGAGAACGCCGGGGCTTGCGCCACAGCGCCTTGCCAGGGTCCTCTTGCGCGGCCTCCGCCACCCGCCCGGGGCCCGCGGCGGAGGGCGGCGGCAGGCAGGCAGGCAGGCAGGCAGGCAGACAGACAGGTGCGTGCACGGGTGAAGCGCGGCACCCGCTGGGCCTGGGACGCGTGCAGCAGGCTCTTGAGGCGCCCAGCGGCAGCCGCCGGCGTCTACGGCCATACCACCCTGAACGCGCCCGATCTCGTCTGATCTCGGAAGCTAAGCAGGGTCGGGCCTGGTTAGTACTTGGATGGGAGACCGCCTGGGAATACCGGGTGCTGTAGGCTTTTTTGCTTTTGGCCTTTGGCCTTTGGCCTTTGGCCTCCTTGACCTCTCCTTTGGCGCCCGCCGCGCCTCCCCCCTCCCTCCCTGGGTCCCTCTCTCCCCAGGGAGCGCGGCTGCTGGGGCCAAACACATCCCAGCCACTGATCCCTCCGCCCCTCCCGGGCCACCAAAGCGGCCTGGCCTGGCCCGGCCCCTCCCCGCCCGGCCCCGCCCCCCGAGCCCGCACACCCCACGGCACTTCACGAGGGGCCCGCTCCCCGCTCCCCGCTCCCCGCACCCGGCCAGATCCCACTGCACCGGCTGGAAGCCACGCCCCAGCTTTGCACCTTGCCTGACACACCATCCACACCGGCACCCGCACGGAGGGTGGGGGTTGGGGGGGGGGGGGCGTGCGGTGAGGGCGGGACCGGGGCCTGGCGCCTGGGGACTGGAGGGTGGGGGCTGGGTGGGTGGATACCAGAACCCAGGAGCGGGCGGGAGGGCAGGCGGGCGGGTGGGGCAGCGAGACCCCACACTCCGACTCCGCCACACGCCTGGGCTCCCTGGGTCCTGGACCTCTCCCCTCCCTCGAGCCCCCATCCCCGGGCAGGGCCCAGGCAATTCGCGAGGCCCAGCTAGGGCAGCGGGCTCGGGCTGGTGATGTTCACTGGGGGCGCTTGGGCCTCCGGGGTGGGTTTGCATCAGGTGGGGCAGACGGGACGGGAAGGCCGGGTGTCTGGCTGCGCTCGCCCTGGGGCTGGGGAGGAGGCGCAGACACCCCGGCGGGGCGGGCCCCGGAAGGCACGGCCGGCCGGATGCCCCACGCTCGCTTCCACCCTCTTGCCAGTGAGTAGCCCGACCTAGTGCGGTGAGGTGCGGTGCGGTGCCGTGCCGGATGGAAGCGGAGGCGGGCGTGGGGCCAAGCCGGGAGCGGCCTGCAAGAGTCCCGGGATCGGAGAACGCCGGGGCTTGCGCCACAGCGCCTTGCCAGGGTCCTCTTGCGCGGCCTCCGCCACCCGCCCGGGGCCCGCGGCGGAGGGCGGCGGCAGGCAGGCAGGCAGGCAGGCAGGCAGGCAGACAGACAGGTGCGTGCACGGGTGAAGCGCGGCACCCGCTGGGCCTGGGACGCGTGCAGCAGGCTCTTGAGGCGCCCAGCGGCAGCCGCCGGCGTCTACGGCCATACCACCCTGAACGCGCCCGATCTCGTCTGATCTCGGAAGCTAAGCAGGGTCGGGCCTGGTTAGTACTTGGATGGGAGACCGCCTGGGAATACCGGGTGCTGTAGGCTTTTTTGCTTTTGGCCTTTGGCCTTTGGCCTTTGGCCTCCTTGACCTCTCCTTTGGCGCCCGCCGCGCCTCCCCCCTCCCTCCCTGGGTCCCTCTCTCCCCAGGGAGCGCGGCTGCTGGGGCCAAACACATCCCAGCCACTGATCCCTCCGCCCCTCCCGGGCCACCAAAGCGGCCTGGCCTGGCCCGGCCCCTCCCCGCCCGGCCCCGCCCCCCCGAGCCCGCACACCCCACGGCACTTCACGAGGGGCCCGCTCCCCGCTCCCCGCTCCCCGCACCCGGCCAGATCCCACTGCACCGGCTGGAAGCCACGCCCCAGCTTTGCACCTTGCCTGACACACCACCCACACCGGCACCCGCACGGAGGGTGGGGGGTGGGGGGGGGGCGTGCGGTGAGGGCGGGACCGGGGCCTGGCGCCTGGGGACTGGAGGGTGGGGGCTGGGTGGGTGGATACCAGAACCCAGGAGCGGGCGGGCGGGCAGGCGGGCGGGTGGGGCAGCGAGACCCCACACTCCGACTCCGCCACACGCCTGGGCTCCCTGGGTCCTGGACCTCTCCCCTCCCTTGAGCCCCCATCCCCGGGCAGGGCCCAGGCAATTCGCGAGGCCCAGCTAGGGCAGCGGGCTCGGGCTGGTGATGTTCACTGGGGGCGCTGGGGCCTCCCGGGTGGGTTTGCATCAGGTGGGGCAGACGGGACGGGAAGGCCGGGTGGCTGGCTGCGCTCGCCCTGGGGCTGGGGAGGAGGCGCGGACACCCCGGCGGGGCGGGCCCCGGAAGGCACGGCCGGCCGGATGCCCCACGCTCGCTTCCACCCTCTTGCCAGTGAGTAGCCCGACCTAGTGCGGTGAGGTGCGGTGCGGTGCCGTGCCGGATGGAAGCGGAGGCGGGCGTGGGGCCAAGCCGGGAGCGGCCTGCAAGAGTCCCGGGATCGGAGAACGCCGGGGCTTGCGCCACAGCGCCTTGCCAGGGTCCTCTTGCGCGGCCTCCGCCACCCGCCCGGGGCCCGCGGCGGAGGGCGGCGGCAGGCAGGCAGGCAGGCAGGCAGGCAGACAGACAGGTGCGTGCACGGGTGAAGCGCGGCACCCGCTGGGCCTGGGACGCGTGCAGCAGGCTCTTGAGGCGCCCAGCGGCAGCCGCCGGCGTCTACGGCCAGACCACCCTGAACGCGCCCGATCTCGTCTGATCTCGGAAGCTAAGCAGGGTCGGGCCTGGTTAGTACTTGGATGGGAGACCGCCTGGGAATACCGGGTGCTGTAGGCTTTTTTGCTTTTGGCCTTTGGCCTTTGGCCTTTGGCCTCCTTGACCTCTCCTTTGGCGCCCGCCGCGCCTCCCCCCTCCCTCCCTGGGTCCCTCTCTCCCCAGGGAGCGCGGCTGCTGGGGCCAAACACATCCCAGCCACTGATCCCTCCGCCCCTCCCGGGCCACCAAAGCGGCCTGGCCTGGCCCGGCCCCTCCCCGCCCGGCCCCGCCCCCCGAGCCCGCACACCCCACGGCACTTCACGAGGGGCCCGCTCCCCGCTCCCCGCTCCCCGCACCCGGCCAGATCCCACTGCACCGGCTGGAAGCCACGCCCCAGCTTTGCACCTTGCCTGACACACCACCCACACCGGCACCCGCACGGAGGGTGGGGGGTGGGGGGGGGGGCGTGCGGTGAGGGCGGGACCGGGGCCTGGCGCCTGGGGACTGGAGGGTGGGGGCTGGGTGGGTGGATACCAGAACCCAGGAGCGGGCGGGAGGGCAGGCGGGCGGGTGGGGCAGCGAGACCCCACACTCCGACTCCGCCACACGCCTGGGCTCCCTGGGTCCTGGACCTCTCCCCTCCCTCGAGCCCCCATCCCCGGGCAGGGCCCAGGCAATTCGCGAGGCCCAGCTAGGGCAGCGGGCTCGGGCTGGTGATGTTCACTGGGGGCGCTGGGGCCTCCGGGGTGGGTTTGCATCAGGTGGGGCAGACGGGACGGGAAGGCCGGGTGTCTGGCTGCGCTCGCCCTGGGGCTGGGGAGGAGGCGCGGACACCCCGGCGGGGCGGGCCCCGGAAGGCACGGCCGGCCGGATGCCCCACGCTCGCTTCCACCCTCTTGCCAGTGAGTAGCCCGACCTAGTGCGGTGAGGTGCGGTGCGGTGCCGTGCCGGATGGAAGCGGAGGCGGGCGTGGGGCCAAGCCGGGAGCGGCCTGCAAGAGTCCCGTGATCGGAGAACGCCGGGGCTTGCGCCACAGCGCCTTGCCAGGGTCCTCTTGCGCGGCCTCCGCCACCCGCCCGGGGCCCGCGGCGGAGGGCGGCGGCAGGCAGGCAGGCAGGCAGGCAGGCAGACAGGTGCGTGCACGGGTGAAGCGCGGCACCCGCTGGGCCTGGGACGCGTGCAGCAGGCTCTTGAGGCGCCCAGCGGCAGCCGCCGGCGTCTACGGCCATACCACCCTGAACGCGCCCGATCTCGTCTGATCTCGGAAGCTAAGCAGGGTCGGGCCTGGTTAGTACTTGGATGGGAGACCGCCTGGGAATACCGGGTGCTGTAGGCTTTTTTGCTTTTGGCCTTTGGCCTTTGGCCTTTGGCCTCCTTGACCTCTCCTTTGGCGCCCGCCGCGCCTCCCCCCTCCCTCCCTGGGTCCCTCTCTCCCCAGGGAGCGCGGCTGCTGGGGCCAAACACATCCCAGCCACTGATCCCTCCGCCCCTCCCGGGCCACCAAAGCGGCCTGGCCTGGCCCGGCCCCTCCCCGCCCGGCCCCGCCCCCCGAGCCCGCACACCCCACGGCACTTCACGAGGGGCCCGCTCCCCGCTCCCCGCTCCCCGCACCCGGCCAGATCCCACTGCACCGGCTGGAAGCCACGCCCCAGCTTTGCACCTTGCCTGACACACCACCCACACCGGCACCCGCACGGAGGGTGGGGGGTGGGGGGGGGGCGTGCGGTGAGGGCGGGACCGGGGCCTGGCGCCTGGGGACTGGAGGGTGGGGGCTGGGTGGGTGGATACCAGAACCCAGGAGCGGGCGGGAGGGCAGGCGGGCGGGTGGGGCAGCGAGACCCCACACTCCGACTCCGCCACACGCCTGGGCTCCCTGGGTCCTGGACCTCTCCCCTCCCTCGAGCCCCCATCCCCGGGCAGGGCCCAGGCAATTCGCGAGGCCCAGCTAGGGCAGCGGGCTCGGGCTGGTGATGTTCACTGGGGGCGCTGGGGCCTCCGGGGTGGGTTTGCATCAGGTGGGGCAGACGGGACGGGAAGGCCGGGTGTCTGGCTGCGCTCGCCCTGGGGCTGGGGAGGAGGCGCGGACACCCCGGCGGGGCGGGCCCCGGAAGGCACGGCCGGCCGGATGCCCCACGCTCGCTTCCACCCTCTTGCCAGTGAGTAGCCCGACCTAGTGCGGTGAGGTGCGGTGCGGTGCCGTGCCGGATGGAAGCGGAGGCGGGCGTGGGGCCAAGCCGGGAGCGGCCTGCAAGAGTCCCGGGATCGGAGAACGCCGGGGCTTGCGCCACAGCGCCTTGCCAGGGTCCTCTTGCGCGGCCTCCGCCACCCGCCCGGGGCCCGCGGCGGAGGGCGGCGGCAGGCAGGCAGGCAGGCAGGCAGGCAGACAGACAGGTGCGTGCACGGGTGAAGCGCGGCACCCGCTGGGCCTGGGACGCGTGCAGCAGGCTCTTGAGGCGCCCAGCGGCAGCCGCCGGCGTCTACGGCCAGACCACCCTGAACGCGCCCGATCTCGTCTGATCTCGGAAGCTAAGCAGGGTCGGGCCTGGTTAGTACTTGGATGGGAGACCGCCTGGGAATACCGGGTGCTGTAGGCTTTTTTGCTTTTGGCCTTTGGCCTTTGGCCTTTGGCCTCCTTGACCTCTCCTTTGGCGCCCGCCGCGCCTCCCCCCTCCCTCCCTGGGTCCCTCTCTCCCCAGGGAGCGCGGCTGCTGGGGCCAAACACATCCCAGCCACTGATCCCTCCGCCCCTCCCGGGCCACCAAAGCGGCCTGGCCTGGCCCGGCCCCTCCCCGCCCGGCCCCGCCCCCCGAGCCCGCACACCCCACGGCACTTCACGAGGGGCCCGCTCCCCGCTCCCCGCTCCCCGCACCCGGCCAGATCCCACTGCACCGGCTGGAAGCCACGCCCCAGCTTTGCACCTTGCCTGACACACCACCCACACCGGCACCCGCACGGAGGGTGGGGGGTGGGGGGGGGGCGTGCGGTGAGGGCGGGACCGGGGCCTGGCGCCTGGGGACTGGAGGGTGGGGGCTGGGTGGGTGGATACCAGAACCCAGGAGCGGGCGGGCGGGCAGGCGGGCGGGTGGGGCAGCGAGACCCCACACTCCGACTCCGCCACACGCCTGGGCTCCCTGGGTCCTGGACCTCTCCCCTCCCTTGAGCCCCCATCCCCGGGCAGGGCCCAGGCAATTCGCGAGGCCCAGCTAGGGCAGCGGGCTCGGGCTGGTGATGTTCACTGGGGGCGCTGGGGCCTCCCGGGTGGATTTGCATCAGGTGGGGCAGACGGGACGGGAAGGCCGGGTGGCTGGCTGCGCTCGCCCTGGGGCTGGGGAGGAGGCGCGGACACCCCGGCGGGGCGGGCCCCGGAAGGCACGGCCGGCCGGATGCCCCACGCTCGCTTCCACCCTCTTGCCAGTGAGTAGCCCGACCTAGTGCGGTGAGGTGCGGTGCGGTGCCGTGCCGGATGGAAGCGGAGGCGGGCGTGGGGCCAAGCCGGGAGCGGCCTGCAAGAGTCCCGGGATCGGAGAACGCCGGGGCTTGCGCCACAGCGCCTTGCCAGGGTCCTCTTGCGCGGCCTCCGCCACCCGCCCGGGGCCCGCGGCGGAGGGCGGCGGCAGGCAGGCAGGCAGGCAGGCAGGCAGACAGACAGGTGCGTGCACGGGTGAAGCGCGGCACCCGCTGGGCCTGGGACGCGTGCAGCAGGCTCTTGAGGCGCCCAGCGGCAGCCGCCGGCGTCTACGGCCATACCACCCTGAACGCGCCCGATCTCGTCTGATCTCGGAAGCTAAGCAGGGTCGGGCCTGGTTAGTACTTGGATGGGAGACCGCCTGGGAATACCGGGTGCTGTAGGCTTTTTTGCTTTTGGCCTTTGGCCTTTGGCCTTTGGCCTCCTTGACCTCTCCTTTGGCGCCCGCCGCGCCTCCCCCCTCCCTCCCTGGGTCCCTCTCTCCCCAGGGAGCGCGGCTGCTGGGGCCAAACACATCCCAGCCACTGATCCCTCCGCCCCTCCCGGGCCACCAAAGCGGCCTGGCCTGGCCCGGCCCCTCCCCGCCCGGCCCCGCCCCCCCGAGCCCGCAAACCCCACGGCACTTCACGAGGGGCCCGCTCCCCGCTCCCCGCTCCCCGCACCCGGCCAGATCCCACTGCACCGGCTGGAAGCCACGCCCCAGCTTTGCACCTTGCCTGACACACCACCCACACCGGCACCCGCACGGAGGGTGGGGGGTGGGGGGGGGGGGCGTGCGGTGAGGGCGGGACCCGGGCCTGGCGCCTGGGGACTGGAGGGTGGGGGCTGGGTGGGTGGATACCAGAACCCAGGAGCGGGCGGGAGGGCAGGCGGGCGGGTGGGGCAGCGAGACCCCACACTCCGACTCTGCCACACGCCTGGGCTCCCTGGGTCCTGGACCTCTCCCCTCCCTTGAGCCCCCATCCCCGGGCAGGGCCCAGGCAATTCGCGAGGCCCAGCTAGGGCAGCGGGCTCGGGCTGGTGATGTTCACTGGGGGCGCTGGGGCCTCCCGGGTGGGTTTGCATCAGGTGGGGCAGACGGGACGGGAAGGCCGGGTGGCTGGCTGCGCTCGCCCTGGGGCTGGGGAGGAGGCGCGGACACCCCGGCGGGGCGGGCCCCGGAAGGCACGGCCGGCCGGATGCCCCACGCTCGCTTCCACCCTCTTGCCAGTGAGTAGCCCGACCTAGTGCGGTGAGGTGCGGTGCGGTGCCGTGCCGGATGGAAGCGGAGGCGGGCGTGGGGCCAAGCCGGGAGCGGCCTGCAAGAGTCCCGGGATCGGAGAACGCCGGGGCTTGCGCCACAGCGCCTTGCCAGGGTCCTCTTGCGCGGCCTCCGCCACCCGCCCGGGGCCCGCGGCGGAGGGCGGCGGCAGGCAGGCAGGCAGGCAGGCAGACAGACAGGTGCGTGCACGGGTGAAGCGCGGCACCCGCTGGGCCTGGGACGCGTGCAGCAGGCTCTTGAGGCGCCCAGCGGCAGCCGCCGGCGTCTACGGCCAGACCACCCTGAACGCGCCCGATCTCGTCTGATCTCGGAAGCTAAGCAGGGTCGGGCCTGGTTAGTACTTGGATGGGAGACCGCCTGGGAATACCGGGTGCTGTAGGCTTTTTTGCTTTTGGCCTTTGGCCTTTGGCCTTTGGCCTTTGGCCTCCTTGACCTCTCCTTTGGCGCCCGCCGCGCCTCCCCCCTCCCTCCCTGGGTCCCTCTCTCCCCAGGGAGCGCGGCTGCTGGGGCCAAACACATCCCAGCCACTGATCCCTCCGCCCCTCCCGGGCCACCAAAGCGGCCTGGCCTGGCCCGGCCCCTCCCCGCCCGGCCCCGCCCCCCGAGCCCGCACACCCCACGGCACTTCACGAGGGGCCCGCTCCCCGCTCCCCGCTCCCCGCACCCGGCCAGATCCCACTGCACCGGCTGGAAGCCACGCCCCAGCTTTGCACCTTGCCTGACACACCACCCACACCGGCACCCGCACGGAGGGTGGGGGGTGGGGGGGGGGCGTGCGGTGAGGGCGGGACCGGGGCCTGGCGCCTGGGGACTGGAGGGTGGGGGCTGGGTGGGTGGATACCAGAACCCAGGAGCGGGCGGGAGGGCAGGCGGGCGGGTGGGGCAGCGAGACCCCACACTCCGACTCCGCCACACGCCTGGGCTCCCTGGGTCCTGGACCTCTCCCCTCCCTCGAGCCCCCATCCCCGGGCAGGGCCCAGGCAATTCGCGAGGCCCAGCTAGGGCAGCGGGCTCGGGCTGGTGATGTTCACTGGGGGCGCTGGGGCCTCCGGGGTGGGTTTGCATCAGGTGGGGCAGACGGGACGGGAAGGCCGGGTGGCTGGCTGCGCTCGCCCTGGGGCTGGGGAGGAGGCGCGGACACCCCGGCGGGGCGGGCCCCGGAAGGCACGGCCGGCCGGATGCCCCACGCTCGCTTCCACCCTCTTGCCAGTGAGTAGCCCGACCTAGTGCGGTGAGGTGCGGTGCGGTGCCGTGCCGGATGGAAGCGGAGGCGGGCGTGGGGCCAAGCCGGGAGCGGCCTGCAAGAGTCCCGGGATCGGAGAACGCCGGGGCTTGCGCCACAGCGCCTTGCCAGGGTCCTCTTGCGCGGCCTCCGCCACCCGCCCGGGGCCCGCGGCGGAGGGCGGCGGCAGGCAGGCAGGCAGGCAGGCAGGCAGGCAGACAGACAGGTGCGTGCACGGGTGAAGCGCGGCACCCGCTGGGCCTGGGACGCGTGCAGCAGGCTCTTGAGGCGCCCAGCGGCAGCCGCCGGCGTCTACGGCCATACCACCCTGAACGCGCCCGATCTCGTCTGATCTCGGAAGCTAAGCAGGGTCGGGCCTGGTTAGTACTTGGATGGGAGACCGCCTGGGAATACCGGGTGCTGTAGGCTTTTTTGCTTTTGGCCTTTGGCCTTTGGCCTTTGGCCTCCTTGACCTCTCCTTTGGCGCCCGCCGCGCCTCCCCCCTCCCTCCCTGGGTCCCTCTCTCCCCAGGGAGCGCGGCTGCTGGGGCCAAACACATCCCAGCCACTGATCCCTCCGCCCCTCCCGGGCCACCAAAGCGACCTGGCCTGGCCCGGCCCCTCCCCGCCCGGCCCCGCCCCCCGAGCCCGCACACCCCACGGCACTTCACGAGGGGCCCGCTCCCCGCTCCCCGCTCCCCGCACCCGGCCAGATCCCACTGCACCGGCTGGAAGCCACGCCCCAGCTTTGCACCTTGCCTGACACACCACCCACACCGGCACCCGCACGGAGGGTGGGGGGTGGGGGGGGGGGCGTGCGGTGAGGGCGGGACCGGGGCCTGGCGCCTGGGGACTGGAGGGTGGGGGCTGGGTGGGTGGATCCCAGAACCCAGGAGCGGGTGGGCGGGTGGGCGGGCGTGGCAGCTAGACCCCACACTCGGACTCCGCCACACGCCTGGGCTCCCTGGGTCCTGGACCTCTCCCCTCCCTCGAGCCCCCATCCCGGGGCAGGGCCCAGGCAATTCGCGAGGCCCAGCTAGGGCAGCGGGCTCGGGCTGGTGATGTTCACTGGGGGCGCTGGGGCCTCCGGGTTGGGTTTGCATCAGGTGGGGCAGACGGGACGGGAAGGCCGGGTGGCTGGCTGCGCTTGCCCTGGGGCTGGGGAGGAGGCGCGGACACCCCGGCGGGGGCGGGCCCCGGAAGGCACGGCCGGCCGGATGCCCCACGCTCGCTTCCACCCTCTTGCCAGTGAGTAGCCCGACCTAGTGCGGTGAGGTGCGGTGCGGTGCCGTGCCGGATGGAGGCGGAGGCGGGCGTGGGGCCTAGCCGGGAGCGGCCTGCAAGAGTCCCGGGATCGGAGAACGCCGGGGCTTGCGCCACAGCGCCTTGCCAGGGTCCTCTTGCGCGGCCTCCGCCACCCGCCCGGGGCCCGCGGCGGAGGGCGGCGGCAGGCAGGCAGGCAGGCAGGCACACAGACAGGTGCGTGCACGGGTGAAGCGCGGCACTCGCTGGGCCTGGGACGCGTGGAGCACGCGCTTGAGGCGCCCAGCCGAAGCCGCCGGCGTCTAAGGCCATACCACCCTGAACGCGCCCGATCTCGTCTGATCTCGGAAGCTAAACAGGGTCGGGCCTGGTTAGTACTTGGATGGGAGACCGCTTGGGAATACAGGGTTCTGTAGGCTTTTTTGCTTTTGGCCTTTGGCCTCCTTGACCTCTCCTTTGGCGCCCGCCGCCCCTCCCCCCTCCCTCCCTGGGTCCCTCTCTCCCCAGGGAGCGCGGCTGCTGGGGCCAAACATAGCCCAGCCACTGATCCCTCCGCCCCTCCCGGGCCACCAAAGCGGCCTGGCCTGGCCCGGCCCCTCCCCGCCCGGCCCCGCCCCCCGAGCCCGCACACCCCACGGCACTTCACGAGGGGCACGCTCCCCGCTCCCCGCACCCGGCCAGATCCCACTGCACCGGCTGGAAGCCACGCCCCACCTTTGCACCTTGCCTGACACACCACCCACACCGGCACCCGCACGGAGGGTGGGGGGTGGGGGCGGGGGCGTGCGGTGAGGGCGGGACCGGGGCCTGGCGCCTGGGGACTGGAGGGTGGGGGCTGGGTGGGTGGATCCCAGAACCCAGGAGCGGGTGGGCGGGTGGGCGGGCGGGGCAGCGAGACCCCACACTCCGACTCCGCCTCACGCCTGGGCTCCCTGGGTCCTGGACCTCTCCCCTCCCTCGAGCCCCCATCCCGGGGCAGGGCCCAGGCAATTCGCGAGGCCCAGCTAGGGCAGCGGGCTCGGGCTGGTGATGTTCACTGGGGGCGCTGGGGCCTCCGGGGTGGGTTTGCATCAGGTGGGGCAGACGGGACGGGAAGGCCGGGTGGCTGGCTGCGCTCGCCCTGGGGCTGGGGAGGAGGCGCGGACACCCCGGCGGGGCGGGCCCCGGAAGGCACGGCCGGCCGGATGCCCCACGCTCGCTTCCACCCTCTTGCCAGTGAGTAGCCCGTCCTAGTGCGGTGAGGTGCGGTGCGGTGCCGTGCCGGATGGAAGCGGAGGCGGGCGTGGGGCCTAGCCGGGAGCGGCCTGCAAGAGTCCCGGGATCGGAGAACGCCGGGGCTTGCGCCACAGCGCCTTGCCAGGGTCCTCTTGCGCGGCCTTCGCCACCCGCCCGGGGCCCGCGGCGGAGGGCGGCGGCAGGCAGGCAGGCAGGCAGGCACACAGACAGGTGCGTGCACGGGTGAAGCGCGGCACTCGCTGGGCCTGGGATGCGTGGAGCACGCTCTTGAGGCGCCCAGCGGAAGCCGCCGGCGTCTACGGCCATACCACCCTGAACGCGCCCGATCTCGTCTGATCTCGGAAGCTAAACAGGGTCGGGCCTGGTTAGTACTTGGATGGGAGACCGCTTGGGAATACCGGGTTCTGTAGGCTTTTTTGCTTTTGGCCTTTGGCCTCCTTGACCTCTCCTTTGGCGCCCGCCGCCCCTCCCCCCTCCCTCCCTGGGTCCCTCTCTCCCCAGGGAGCGCGGCTGCTGGGGCCAAACATAGCCCAGCCACTGATCCCTCCTCCCCTCCCGGGCCACCAAAGCGGCCTGGCCTGGCCCGGCCCGGCCCGGCCCCTCCCCGCCCGGCCCCGCCCCCCGAGCCCGCACACCCCACGGCACTTCACGAGGGGCACGCTCCCCGCTCCCCGCACCCGGCCAGATCCCACTGCACCGGCTGGAAGCCACGCCCCACCTTTGCACCTTGCCTGACACACCACCCACACCGGCACCGCGTGGAGGGTGGGGGTGGGGGGGCGTGCGGTGAGGGCGGGACCGGGGCCTGGCTCCTGGGGACTGGAGGGTGGGGGCTGGGTGGGTGGATCCCAGAACCCAGGAGCGGGCGTGGCAGCGAGACCCCACACTCCGACTCCGCCACACGCCTGGGCTCCCTGGGTCCTGGACCTCTCCCCTCCCTCGAGCCCCCATCCCGGGGCAGGGCCCAGGCAATTCGCGAGGCCCAGCTAGGGCAGCGGGCTCGGGCTGGTGATGTTCACTGGGGGCGCTGGGGCCTCCGGGGTGGGTTTGCATCAGGTGGGGCAGACGGGACGGGAAGGCCGGGTGGCTGGCTGCGCTCGCCCTGGGGCTGGGGAGGAGGCGCGGACACCCCGGCGGGGCGGGCCCCGGAAGGCACGGCCGGCCGGATGCCCCACGCTCGCTTCCACCCTCTTGCCAGTGAGTAACCCGACCTAGTGCGGTGAGGTGCGGTGCGGTGCCGTGCCGGATGGAAGCGGAGGCGGGCGTGGGGCCTAGCCGGGAGCGACCTGCAAGAGTCCCGGGATCGGAGAACGCCGGGGCTTGCGCCACAGCGCCTTGCCAGGGTCCTCTTGCGCGGCCTCCGCCACCCGCCCGGGGCCCGCGGCGGAGGGCGGCGGCAGGCAGGCAGGCAGGCAGGCAGGCAGACAGACAGGTGCGTGCACGGGTGAAGCGCGGCACTCGCTGGGCCTGGGACGCGTGCAGCAGGCTCTTGAGGCGCCCAGCGGCAGCCGCCGGCGTCTACGGCCATACCACCCTGAACGCGCCCGATCTCGTCTGATCTCGGAAGCTAAGCAGGGTCGGGCCTGGTGAGTACTTGGATGGGAGACCGCCTGGGAATACCGGGTGCTGTAGGCCTTTTTGCTTTTGGCCTTTGGCCTCCTTGACCTCTCCTTTGGTGCTCGCCGCCCCTCCCCCCTCCCTCCCTGGGTCCCTCTCTCCCCAGGGAGCGCGGCTGCTGGGGCCAAACACATCCCAGCCACTGATCCCTCCGCCCCTCCCGGGCCACCAAAGCGGCCTGGCCTGCCTCGGCCCGGCCCGGCCCCTCCCCGCCCGGCCCCGCCCCCCGAGCCCGCACAACCCACGGCACTTCACGAGGGGCACGCTCCCCGCTCCCCGCACCCGGCCAGATCCCACTGCACCGGCTGGAAGCCACGCCCCACCTTTGCACCTTGCCTGACACACCACCCACACCGGCACCCGCACGGAGGGTGGGGGGTGGGGGCGGGGGCGTGCGGTGAGGGCGGGACCGGGGCCTGGCGCCTGGGGACTGGAGGGTGGGGGCTGGGTGGGTGGATCCCAGAACCCAGGAGCGGGTGGGCGGGTGGGCGGGCGGGGCAGCGAGACCCCACACTCCGACTCCGCCTCACGCCTGGGCTCCCTGGGTCCTGGACCTCTCCCCTCCCTCGAGCCCCCATCCCGGGGCAGGGCCCAGGCAATTCGCGAGGCCCAGCTAGGGCAGCGGGCTCGGGCTGGTGATGTTCACTGGGGGCGCTGGGGCCTCCGGGGTGGGTTTGCATCAGGTGGGGCAGACGGGACGGGAAGGCCGGGTGGCTGGCTGCGCTCGCCCTGGGGCTCGGGAGGAGGCGCGGACACCCCGGCGGGGGCGGGCCCCGGAAGGCACGGCCGGCCGGATGCCCCACGCTCGCTTCCACCCTCTTGCCAGTGAGTAGCCCGACCTAGTGCGGTGAGGTGTCGTGCGGTGCCGTGCCGGATGGAAGCGGAGGCGGGCGTGGGGCCTAGCCGGGAGCGGCCTGCAAGAGTCCCGGGATCGGAGAACGCCGGGGCTTGCGCCACAGCGCCTTGCCAGGGTCCTCTTGCGCGGCCTCCGCCACCCGCCCGGGGCCCGCGGCGGAGGGCGGCGGCAGGCAGGCAGGCAGGCAGGCACACAGACAGGTGCGTGCACGGGTGAAGCGCGGCACTCGCTGGGCCTGGGACGCGTGGAGCAGGCTCTTGAGGCGCCCAGCGGAAGCCGCCGGCGTCTATGGCCATACCACCCTGAACGCGCCCGATCTCGTCTGATCTCGGAAGCTAAACAGGGTCGGGCCTGGTTAGTACTTGGATGGGAGACCGCTTGGGAATACCGGGTTCTGTAGGCTTTTTTGCTTTTGGCCTTTGGCCTCCTTGACCTCTCCTTTGGCGCCCGCCGCCCCTCCCCCCTCCCTCCCTGGGTCCCTCTCTCCCCAGGGAGCGCGGCTGCTGGGGCCAAACATAGCCGAGCCACTGATCCCTCCGCCCCTCCCGGGCCACCAAAGCGGCCTGGCCTGGCCCGGCCCGGCCCGGCCCCTCCTCGCCCGGCCCCGCCCCCCGAGCCCGCACACCCCACGGCACTTCACGAGGGGCACGCTCCCCGCACCCGGCCAGATCCCACTGCACCGGCTGGAAGCCACGCCCCACCTTTGCACCTTGCCTGACACACCACCCACACCGGCACCCGCACGGAGGGTTGGGGTGGGGGGGGCGTGCAGTGAGGGCGGGACCGGGGTCTGGCGCCTGAGGACTGGAGGGTGGGGGCTGGGTGGGTGGGTCCCAGAACCCAGGAGCGGGCGTGGCAGCGAGACCCCACACTCCGACTCCGCCACACGCCTGGGCTCCCTGGGTCCTGGACCTCTCCCCTCCCTCGAGCCCCCATCCCCGGGCAGTGCCCAGGCAATTCGCGAGGCCCAGCTAGGGCAGCGGGCTCGGGCTGGTGATGTTCACTGGGGGCGCTGGGGCCTCCGGGGTGGGTTTGCATCAGGTGGGGCAGACGGGACGGGAAGGCCGGGTGGCTGGCTGCGCTCGCCCTGGGGCTGGGGAGGAGGCGCGGGCACCCCGGCGGGGGCGGGCCCCGGAAGGCACGGCCGGCCGGATGCCCCACGCTCGCTTCCACCCTCTTGCCAGTGAGTAGCCCGACCTAGTGCGGTGAGGTGTGGTGCGGTGCCGTGCCGGATGGAAGCGGAGGCGGGCGTGGGGCCTAGCCGGGAGCGGCCTGCAAGAGTCCCGGGATCGGAGAACGCCGGGGCTTGCGCCACAGCGCCTTGCCAGGGTCCTCTTGCGCGGCCTCCGCCACCCGCCCGGGGCCCGCGGCGGAGGGCGGCGGCAGGCAGGCAGGCAGGCAGGCACACAGACAGGTGCGTGCACGGGTGAAGCGCGGCACTCGCTGGGCCTGGGACGCGTGGAGCAGGCTCTTGAGGCGCCCAGCGGAAGCCGCCGGCGTCTATGGCCATACCACCCTGAACGCGCCCGATCTCGTCTGATCTCGGAAGCTAAACAGGGTCGGGCCTGGTTAGTACTTGGATGGGAGACCGCTTGGGAATACCGGGTTCTGTAGGCTTTTTTGCTTTTGGCCTTTGGCCTCCTTGACCTCTCCTTTGGCGCCCGCCGCCCCTCCCCCCTCCCTCCCTGGGGTCCCTCTCTCCCCAGGGAGCGCGGCTGCTGGGGCCAAACATAGCCGAGCCACTGATCCCTCCGCCCCTCCCGGGCCACCAAAGCGGCCTGGCCTGGCCCGGCCCGGCCCGGCCCCTCCTCGCCCGGCCCCGCCCCCCGAGCCCGCACACCCCACGGCACTTCACGAGGGGCACGCTCCCCGCACCCGGCCAGATCCCACTGCACCGGCTGGAAGCCACGCCCCACCTTTGCACCTTGCCTGACACACCACCCACACCGGCACCCGCACGGAGGGTTGGGGTGGGGGGGCGTGCAGTGAGGGCGGGACCGGGGTCTGGCGCCTGAGGACTGGAGGGTGGGGGCTGGGTGGGTGGGTCCCAGAACCCAGGAGCGGGCGTGGCAGCGAGACCCCACACTCCGACTCCGCCACACGCCTGGGCTCCCTGGGTCCTGGACCTCTCCCCTCCCTCGAGCCCCCATCCCCGGGCAGTGCCCAGGCAATTCGCGAGGCCCAGCTAGGGCAGCGGGCTCGGGCTGGTGATGTTCACTGGGGGCGCTGGGGCCTCCGGGGTGGGTTTGCATCAGGTGGGGCAGACGGGACGGGAAGGCCGGGTGGCTGGCTGCGCTCGCCCTGGGGCTGGGGAGGAGGCGCGGGCACCCCGGCGGGGGCGGGCCCCGGAAGGCACGGCCGGCCGGATGCCCCACGCTCGCTTCCACCCTCTTGCCAGTGAGTAGCCCGACCTAGTGCGGTGAGGTGTGGTGCGGTGCCGTGCCGGATGGAAGCGGAGGCGGGCGTGGGGCCTAGCCGGGAGCGGCCTGCAAGAGTCCCGGGATCGGAGAACGCCGGGGCTTGCGCCACAGCGCCTTGCCAGGGTCCTCTTGCGCGGCCTCCGCCACCCGCCCGGGGCCCGCGGCGGAGGGCGGCGGCAGGCAGGCAGGCAGGCAGGCACACAGACAGGTGCGTGCACGGGTGAAGCGCGGCACTCGCTGGGCCTGGGACGCGTGGAGCAGGCTCTTGAGGCGCCCAGCGGAAGCCGCCGGCGTCTACGGCCATACCACCCTGAACGCGCCCGATCTCGTCTGATCTCGGAAGCTAAACAGGGTCGGGCCTGGTTAGTACTTGGATGGGAGACCGCTTGGGAATACCGGGTTCTGTAGGCTTTTTTGCTTTTGGCCTTTGGCCTCCTTGACCTCTCCTTTGGCGCCCTCCGCCCCTCCCCCCTCCTTCCCTATGTCCCTCTCTCCCCAGGGAGGGTGGCTCCTGGGGCCCAACACACCCCGCCTCTGTCCCTCAGCTCCTCCTGGGCCAGCAATTGGCCTGGCCTAGCCTGTTTCAGCCCTCCCAGGTCTGGGGTGTACATCCCACCGCAAGTCACAAGGGGCATGTCCCGTCTCCCTGCTACCCCCACCAGGTCAAATCCCTCTCTACTGGCTGGACACCACTCCCTAGCTTTTCACTTTCCCTGAGACACCAACCAGAGGCTCATTGAGGAGCAGTGTGGGCAGGACTGGGGCCTAGGTAATGGGGGTCGGATGTTGGAGGGTTGGGCTGGGGTGCATTTATACAAGGACCCAGGAGGGGTAGGAGGCGCAGGGAGATCTCAAATGTGGACTATGCCCCAGGCCTGGGCTCCCTGGGTCCTCTACCTCTTGTCTCCCTCTCAGCCGTCATCCCAGAGCCCCTGGAAATTCACAAGGCCCATATAGGGCATTGGTCTTGGGCTCGGGGCTCTGGTTTGATTTTGAGCCAGGTGGGGCAGACAGGAGAGAATGGCCAGTTTTTGGTTTGCGCTAGCCCTCTTGGTGGGGAGGAGGGACTGAGAATCTGCTGGGCTGGAAGGCAAGGCTGGCCTTATGCCCCTTCTAGCAGCTACCTGGTTCCCAATTAGCAGCCTTCTTTTTTTTTTATGGGTTTGACAGGGGTGGGTTTCCTTCCTGGGTCAGCCAGTAAGATATGTACTTTTCAGACCAGTGATAGAGTGTAAAGTTTCCACTTGTAATGGTTTGTTGAAACTATCGATTATTGGACTAAGTGAATTATGTCAGTCAGAATTGTACAAGTACCATGTAATATTGTAATCATTTACAGGTTAGAAGTAAAGAATCACCGGAAAGAAGAGAGAGAGCGAGATCAAGAGGAAGAGACAAAGTGAGAGAGTGAGAGTGAGTAGAGTATCAAGGAACAGACCCTACTATGATAATAGTTTGATAGTACTAGAGGGAAGGTGGTTGCTGGGGTAGTTTTCGCAACACGTGAAGGAGATTGAAATGTGTACCTGCCAAAATGCACACTGGGTAATATTTGGACCCTGAAACTACTTAACTCTTTGTATTAAGCTTTTGAAATCAAAGAGACAACAATAAATGCAATATGAAAAACAAACAAAATGAAATGAGTACCTGTCCAATCCTTTAGTAGGTGAATTACATGAGATTGCAGTTATGGCACCCTTGCCAGGCCTGCTGTGGGTTCTGAACTACGTTGGGGGGGGCACATGGGTGGCTCAGTGAGTTGAGTGTCCGACTTGGGCTCAGATCATGATCTCGCTGTCTGTGAGTTCGAGCCCTTTGTCGGGCCTTGTGCTGATAGCTCAGAGCCGGTGTCTCCCTCTCTCTCTGCCCCTTCCCTACTCATGCTGTGTCTTTCTCTGTCTCTCAAAGATGAATGAACATGAAAAACAATTATAATAAAAGAACTACCTTAGAAGAAGTTACAATGTCCTCTAAGTCACATTGCATAGAGACTCTTCTCTTTCCCGTGCAGAAATAGTTAGCAGTAGTTGTGCAGGTATTGAAGAAGAATAGGATGACAATGTCTTACAGATAGACAAAGGCAGGTTAACAATGGAAGGTTAGTGGGAAATACTCAGTGCATGCCATCCTGGGCCTGTAGTTTTGACGCTCGTGACGCAAGTCAAATAACAGGTTCATTTTGTGTGAATTCCTTTAAAGGCCACCCATCCTTCCTCTGTGTCCAGCACTATATCTTCGTTAGTGACCGGGACAAAATGTGATCTGTGCCCATGTGGAGATCACTGCCAATGAGGAAGACAGAGGCGAAAAGGGGGTCCATGTGGTTAGTAGGGATGGGAGACAACAGCATGGGTCATTTAGAGCAGAGACCTGCACTTCAAAGGAAACTTTCCTCCGAAAGGAAAACTTGGCATGAAGGTCTTGGAAAGGAATGAATTAGAGCTTTTGGAAAAGTGTGTTTTTATATTGAACAAAAGATGTGTTATAATCTCACCTGTGTATTTATTCCTAGAACGTAGGTTTAAACTGGAGGGGACCGGGTATCTACCTGGCAATTTGTCTCACCAAATTATAGCATTGTGGCAGAAATCTTCTAGGCCTCTTTAGTTTTTCCAAGGACTTCTCTATTCCTGTGACAATCAAGTCATTCTCTTTGGAAACCTCCATTGGGTCATCTTCCTTATTGACTTTCCTTAGATTTTGAAGCAGCTTAACCAAACCAGGTTACATTTGCCAGTAGCTTTCTGTGTTCTTTGGATAGACAAAATAAGGATAATGAAGGAAATAAGAATCCTGGCATTCAAGGGCGATCACAACCTACACTATTTTTCTACATTAGGCATTATTTTCAGAGAGTGGAATCACAATGTGAGTTTGGCTTTTTTGTTGGGCAAACTGTTTTGTTTCTGTTTTTATTCTTATTTTCATTTCAACTGGGTAAACCCTACTTCGTATCTTTAAATATCTATTGACATTGGTTTTCAATTTTTTGTTACCCTACTCCTCATAGGGAAAAATCTTCACCTGCTGCCAGTGCCGTTAATAGTACACAGAAATGGGAACAACAAGTAGCCATAGAAGGAGGAGTGCTTGCTGACGTTGCTTCTTTAAAAACTCATAACAGGATGGCTGCACCAGTTTGTATTGTGACCGGCAGCGCAAGAGTGTTCCCCTTTCTCCAAATCTCACCGACAATGGTTCTTTCCTGTGTGGTTCATTTTAGCCATGCTAGCAGGTGTGAGGTGGTCTCTCATCATGGTTTTGCTTTGCATTCCTTAATGCACAGTGATGTTGAGCATCTTAGGTCTGTTAGCCATCTGGAAGTCTTCTTTGGGAAAGTGTCTATTCATGTCTTCTGCCCATTTCATAACTGGGCTGTTTGGTTTTGGGTGCTGAGTTTGATAAGTCGTTTCTAGATTTTGATCCTAACCCTTTATCAGATATGTGTCTTGCAAATATCTTCTCCCATGCTGTGGGCTGCTTTTAGTTTTGTTCATTGTTTCCTTCACTGTGCAGAAGGTTTTGTCTTGATGAGAATATTACTCAGCCATCAAAAAGCATGGAGTCTTGCCATTTGCAACGATGTGGATGGAACTAGAATGTATTGTGCTAAGCTAAATGAGTCCATCTGAGAAAGACAAATATACAATTTCACTAGTATGTGGAATTTAACACATGAGAAGGTGAGGAAAAGAAGAGAGGTAGACTTAAAAAAATTTTTTTTAATGTTTATTTCTGAGACAGAGAGAGAGAGAGAGAGAGAGAGAGCATGAGCGGGGGAGGGGCAGAGAGAGAGGGAGACACAGAATCCGAAGCAGGCTCCAGGCTCTGAGCTGTCAGCACAGAGCCTGACGCGGGGCTCAAACTCACAGATTGAGATCATGACCTGAGCCAAAGTCAGACACTCAACCGACTGAGCCACCCAGGTGGACCTAGAAAAGAGGTAGACTTTTTTTTTTTTTTTTTAATTTTTTTTAACGTTTTTATTTATTTTTGAGACAGAGAGAGACAGAGCATGAACGGGGGAGGGACAGAGAGAGAGGGAGACACAGAATCAGAAGCAGGCTCCAGGTTCTGAGCCATCAACCCAGAGCCCGACGCGGGGCTCGAACTCACGGACCGTGAGATCATGACCTGAGCTGAAGTCGGACGCTCAACCGACTGAGCCACCCAGGCGCCCCAAGAGGTAGACTTTTAATGCTAAAGAACAAACTGAGAGTTGATGGAGGGGTGTGGGTGAGAGATGGGCTAGATGGGTGGTGGGTACTAAGGAGGGCACTTGTGATGAGCACTGGGTGTCGTACGTAAGTGATGAATCACTGAATTCGACTTCTGAAACCTATATGTTAACTAACTAAAATTTAAATTAAAATAAGAAACAGAAATCTAAACAGCCCACTCCCTCGGTCATGGTCCATTAAATGGTTTTGACAACAGTGTGTGACATTCTCTCTGACACCATCATTCTAATTGCTGTATCATGGTCCTGTAGCCATTGGAATAGGATCCTCTCTGAGAAGGAGGTGTCCCATTCAGGGCTCTTAGAGAAAAAGCAGAGCTGACACATGCCTACATGAAAGTCTGTGCAAATCCCTAGTCACCGTCTTTGCTCTCCAGAATCAGACCCCTCCCCACCGGAATCAAAGGTGATGGCAACTGAAATCATGGCAACAATCACCCTCCAGTAAGAGAGTCGAGGCCCCTCTCGCTACTGAAAAATGAGTGCCCTGATCTCTAATGCACAACAAGGGGTCTAGTTTCAGGAGTGTGATGAGTTATTTTTGCTAGTTTTGTGGATGAGAAATTACACCAAACTCATTGTCTTATGTTCACTTTTCTAACGACGAGTGAGACTGGATGTTTACCACTTCCTGCCATTTCCAAAATGTAGCCACTGTTCTCAGTTCTGGGTGAGCCTGCTGAACACACTCTCCTGGACATCCCCCGGGGACACAGACAGTGATCTGTGTCCAGTCAGGAAACGTCACTCCTTGTGAAACCACTAAGCCGTTAGTGAGGGGAGGTCAGTTTCCAGATTTCAGGACAGAAATTGTGTCACTTACTTCTTACTTGCTTTGTCCCGTGTTTGTTCCATCTCTCTCTGTCTGTCTACTCCTCTTTCTCTCTCTCTCTGTATCTCTCTCTCTCTCCTTCCCTTTTCCCTCTCTCTGTCTGCTCTCTGTCCTCATTTGCTCCCTCTGTCTCTCCGCTAACCCTGGAAATGGGGAATCCAACACTTCAGTTAGGGAATACCATATGAGAACATGATATAGGAGAGTAAGAAGCAAGTTTCCAAGTCAAAAGATTGAAATAGGCTCTCAGTTGCAACTGAGTTCTGACACTGTTTGTGTGAGTGAGCTTGGAAGGAAAGTATCACCCTTTTGAGTCTCCGTTGAGACCACAACCCTGGCTTCATAGAGACTGACTTTGAGGCAGGGTCACACAGCTATGCTGTGACTGGATGCCTCGCCTACAAAAATTGTGAGCTATTAAATATTTGTAGTTTTAAGGTTCTAAATGTCTAGACAATTCTGTCAGAGAGGAATGGAAAGCTAATAGTCTACCAGGTCCCAGCATCTGGTCTATGGTCTGGCTCCTCTCTGCCTCTCCCCTCCCAGGATCCCACAGCCACATTTTCCACCTTTCTGATGTGTCTGGACAAACTCGATTCTGTCTCCTATTCTTGGCCACAGCAATATCTTCTCCTGACACGTTGCAGACACGGGCAGGGTGGTTCCCTCTTGTCATTCCGGCCCCGGCAGATGTCACCTCCAGTGACTCCCCAGGCTGTCCTCACAGCACACTTGTTTTTTTCACTATTACAGTCCTTGAACCCCTTCCCTTTTTATTGGGACAAATCTTGTCTTTCATACCTTCGTTCATCTCCCCCCCAGACTGTGGAGACCTGGCAGGCGGGGACCGCTTTGTCATTGTCAGCTTTTCAGTTAGGCCCACCAGATCCCCTAGCACAAAGTGCGTGCTTGGAGCAGTTACTGAATGAAGAAATTGAAGGACCATGGAGCCCTCTGTCTAGATTTAATGGGCTTACTCTGTGGAGATAACTGCTACTCATGGGAGATTCCTGTTGTATCTGAGGCAGGGGGATTCCAGAATGACCTCTGCACGAACTTTCCCTTGTTCCGTCCCTCCAGCAAGTCTCAGTGTGCACCCCTGACACAGGAGGCTGCCTGTTCCCTGGTGCCCGGCGCTAGCACTGCAGCCACAGGCATGAAGACCACCAAACAGAATCAGCGCCCTGACCCCAGCTTAACCTCATCGGACCCAAACCTAAGCTAACGTGGCCCTCGAAGGTCCCTGAGTAAAGCTCACAAGCTACACGCCCAAGAGCTGAGCTATGGATCTCAGGTTTCTGTCGTTCCCCTTTGTCCATCCCCAGTGTATACTCGTGACTCGTGAGGCATCCTCCTGTCAGCCAGCAAAATGAACCCCCTGTTTCCCAATGAAGAGCCCAGGGACCCCAGACTGTTACTTGACTTGGGCTCTGGAGTCAGTGTACGGGGCTCTGACATGTCCTTCCCTCTCCCCACCCCTCACCGCCCCAAGTCCCCAAAACTCTCTAGGCTCTAAAGGCTTCAGCAAGTATCAAGTCCTTCTCTAGTCTCTCAGAACACAGTGAGGCATTGATCGAGAACCAAGGCCAGTTGACACTTTATGATTTTACGGAACTCAGGAGAAACCCACTGGTAACACAACTGATTATGGGAGAACACCAAAGCCTTTTCTTCTTTAGCTATTGTGAAACTACTGGGAGTTAGTTCATCATAATTCCAGGTGCCCAGAGAGGTGGACTGTAGGACCCTAGTCCTTTCCTCTGGAGGCTGGGTCAAGGATGGTCCTGGGTGCAGCAGAAACTTACAAACATTAAGAATCTCTTGCCCATCTTTGGGCCTTTGTGCATGCAGCTGTGACAATGGATGCTGCTGCCCCATGGCAGAGCTCTCTCTCACCTCTTTCTTCCTTCTGTCTTGTTATTGCCCAGTGTCCAGTCTCTCTTGAACACACCGTTCAGTGTGTGTGTGTGTGTGTGTGTGTGTGTGTGTGTGTGCCAGTGCATATGTGGGAATTAGGATAGCAAGGTGAACTCAAATGGACAGGAAGTGCTGACATGATTTCTCCTAGAATATTTGTCTCTCATTTTTAGAGCAAACATGATGGGAGAGCTTTAAGCTATTGCCAGTTGCACCAAAGATACTTTGTCAGTTACATAGAAATTACCCTAACGGAGAGGTATAAAATCTGTACTCTGAAATCTCATGAAAGAAATGCAAGAGGACACAAAGAAATGGGAAACCTCTCCATGCCCATGGTTTGGAGTACAAAATGGTTAAAAGGTCTATACTACCCCAAGCAATCGACACGTTAGCGCAATCCGTATCAAAATACCACCACCATCTTTCACAGAACAAAAGATCCTAAAATTTGTATGGAATGATAAAAGTCCCCAAATAAACAAAGCGATGCTAAAAACCAAAGCAAAACTGGAGGCATCATTGTGGACATATTACAAAGAGGACTGAAAACAAAAGAAATAAAAACAAAACAAACAAAAAGCCTAATGATTTATTGTGACTGACTCACTTATTCCAAGAATATTTCTATTTCGTTTCTCTTTATGCTTCTACCTCAACAGTAGTCGAGTAAAATCTAATGTTTGCCACTCAGATATTTAGAATAAATGAAGGAAAATAGGACAGAAGAATGTGCTGTCATGAAGATTCAACATTTCTTTATGACATTTTCTACTCACAGGTGTTTCTAAATATGCGACCTCCTCATTTCTAGGTGATAGGAGAACATGACCACATGCAAGAACCACAACTGACAGACTGTCTTTCAAGTGAATTGAGATATTTCTATATTTCTGTCAGATATCACTTTCCTGTTTGGCAATCCCACAGAGGTACTCACAGCTCAGCCATTGGGAGACTTTGCACTTTAGCAACATAGGTTATTGTAAATTCTATGTGGCCAGAGACATAAAAACACACAGTGATGTGTCCCTGTGTGTTGAATGCAGTCCAGAAACAGGTGTCATGCTGCAAAGCAATCAGGTTAGATGTTAAATAGAATAGAGAATATAAAACGCTAATGCAATTCAAAGCAGGTGGTGCTGGAAAGAGCCCACCTCACTTCAGGGTCAAGAAGAGACTGGGATCAGGGGCCAGATTCAGGAGCAACTGGTCTGTCCTCAGACAGTGACAAGAAGCTCTAGGCGAGCTCCCACTCGGTGGTGTGCTACCCCACAGCAATTCGTTTTCCATGTTGAGGAAGAAAGGTTGTCCTTGCATTCCTAAGAAGTCAGGGCTAGGCAGGATTGTGTTGGCTCAGATGGTCACTTCCTGCTCTCTACCAACCTCCTGGAATGCCTGTGCTTCCTAAGTTCTCAGATGCTAATGGTTTGTCCAAGCAAAGTGCATACCTTGCCTGAGGAGGTAGAAACAAGAATCTCCATAAGTAAAGACCAGAGACCATCTCCAGGGACTTGGGTGTCAGCCAGGAGCCAGATAAGATCCTTCAAATCACCACTGCTCTATCGCTGAAGGAAAGGAATGGAAGAAAGTGATAGCCCTTTTACATACAGGGCTCCTCAGTGTAGCTACTGGAGGTTCCCCTGAGGCCTGGCCCACTGAGGTTCGTGCTGACACCAACTTGGCCCAGGAAGAAGTACTAGTGACTTCATTGGAAGCTTTATACCATTTTCTTCGGTGAGGAAGACATCTGGCCTTCAGTGCATCCCTTCAGATTCCCTTGCTCTTTCATTAATGAGGATATCATTAGGGGACATTCACAGACATAATCTAGGGGCATTTTCTGACGGTAATCATGGAGTTGTGACCAGTTGCCAGGAATCTAGGATGGCCTGGGCAATATGAATCCATGGACCTCCTCTGCAAGACCTACCTTGGCCAAAGATGTCATCGGGGATCGGAACTGTTCAGCCCAAGAGGCTTGCTTTGTGCACAGGGGCAGAGGAGGTTCAGAAGGATCCGATCTCCTTTCTGGATCAAGGGCCTAGGACCATGTTGAGGAGCTACAGGGCTGTCACTCGGACAGTGCCCAGTCCTTCCCGGGGAGCCTGCACTCACACCGTGTGTCATCACATAGCACTTAATTTCTGATATCGAAAAGGAAAGGTTGACCTCCTGCCAGTAAGAACTCTGTGTCTGGCTGGTTTCTGTTGCCATGGGACCATTGCCCTGCTCTCTACCCACCCCTTTCAGGAAAGCCTGAGCTACCTACCCCCTGAGACACTCAGGGATCGTGCGTGTAAAGTCCATTCACTGAGCAGGTTGGGGCACAACAATACTCCAAGACTAAAATACCACAGCCTGACTCTGAAGACTTGCTGGCAGCAAGAGCCTACCTTGTGAGTCACAAGGGCCTCTCTGTCCACAGATGGGAATGGCTTGAAACCTGGCCAGAGCTTGACACTTTGCTGACCATGTTGACGTTGGGGTGCATGACGTTGCTCACGGGACTCCCTGGTATAGTTAGTGGGTGTTCCACTTCTCTTCAGGCCACAGGTCTTTTTCACTCCTTGGAACCCACACTTGCCCAGGGAGTTGTGCTAGTAACATCAGCTCCAGCTTCTTTCTGTTTTCACCTGAGATGAAGAACCTTAGCCCTCAGTGTATCTTTTCAATTTTCTTACACTTATCCTCACTGTGCGTTCATTGGGAGACATTCCGTGCTGGAGTCGGGCAGCCTTTGTCTCCAATTGTATTGGTGGAGTCCTGCCAAGTTCCCATCAATTGGGAATCGCTTGAGGAACTGATGCTCTTCTGGTGTCTGCCAGATGTATCTTGGGAACAGGAGGTACTGGGGACATGAATGTGTGAAGCACAAGAGGCTTGCTTGTGGGTAGTGGCAGGTGATATTGGGAGACAGTTGGCCTCACTGCTGTGGCAAAAGTTGATAGCGATGTGGCCTTTAGGGCCACAGTCAGAAGGAAAAAAAATAATCACATAGATAGGGCTAGCTAGTCTTCTTTTTTTTCATACTTTACTGATAAATTGGCTTCCATACAACACCCGGTGCTCATCCCAACAAGTGCCCTCCTCAATGCCCATCACCCATTTTCCCTCTCCCCCACCACCCATCCACCCTCCATTTGTTCTCTGTATTTAAGAGTCTCTTATGGTTTGCCTCCAACCCTCTCTGTTTGTAACTGTTTTTTCCCCTTCCCTTCCCCTCGGTCTTCTCTTAAGCTTCTCAAGAAGCACATGTGAGTGAAAACATATGATATGTATCCTTCTCTGACTGACTTATGTCGCTCAGCATACAACCTTCCCGTTGCATCCACATTGCTGCCGATGACATGCTTTCACTCTTTCTCATTGCAGATAGGGCCGATTAACTCCCAGTGAGCACACATGAAGGTTGTTTTCAACCCCCCGAACAACTAATTTCTGATGTCAACGAAAACGTGTTGTCCTCCTCAAACCGTTGGGCGTTGAAGTCTCTTGTTTGTGCAGTGACTATTACTGTGCTCTTTGCCCCCGCCTTAGACTGCCTCAACATCCTGCTTTTGGAGACTTTCAGGGATCCTGCATGCCCAGTCGTTGCGCCAGCAGGTGATCGTCAAAGAAACGACTCAAAAAGAACTAAACAGAATCAGAACCCAGTCCTATAGACTTGGGCATCAGCTCGTATCGAGACTCTGCCCTCCAGATCACCACTGCTTTTACCCACGGACAGGAAAAGCTGCAAAGCTGGCAAGTGCCCCAACCCCCCTACACTGTTTGATGTCAAATGTTGGGTTTCTTTTGCTACATTCAGGCTCCCAGGTGTAACTAAAATAGGTTCTATTTCTCTACAACCCACAGGTTTTCCATAGTCATAGGACACGAAGCTTCCCTGGGGAATTGTGCCGGTCACTTCATTCACAGATTTATTTTATTATCATCTGGGACAGAGAGTTGGGACCCAACTGTATCCCTTCTGATTCCCTTGATCTCTTTCTAAACAGGTTTTCCAGTGAGGGACTGAGATCCTAGCCTGGAACTATGTCTCTCTGATTTTAATTGTGGAGTCCTGCTACATTGCCCTAGATCCAGGGGAACATGGACAATGGGTTCTCCATGGGCTCACCTGTGACAGATACCTCTCTTGGCAAGAGAAGGCAAAAAGTCTTCTGGAATGGGGCAAGTGTTATTGGGAGGGAGCCATCTTCACTTCTGTGCAAGGGGAGTTGGAGATCAGAGGTCAGAGTCAGGAACCCTGTAACTGTTACTCAGAGAGTGCCCAGCATTCACAAGCAGCTAACACATGGTGATTCCCAAGGACACATTGCCCTCCCTTACTGAGACCTGTGTGCTTGTTAGCCTGAGGGCTGTTGGTGACCCTGTTCCACAGGTCGCTGTGAGGTAACCACGTGGTGAAAAGTCCAATGTTGGAGCATGAGCATTGTTCTTCCCCAGGTGGTCAGGGCAGACAGTCCATTCAAAGACTCGGGGACCAGAGCCCAATTCCACAGACATGGCTGCCAGCCAGCACAGAGAAGCCAACACTGAGATAGATCACGAGGGCCTCTGCCCACTGGTTGTAAGTGGAAGGCCAGAGCCAGAAGTCTTCCTGCCCTATGTAGTTCAGGATGCAGTGCGCTGGTGATTGGTGCTTCCTTTCATGCCAACCCCACAGACGTTTCCTTCTTACTCTCAGGACACCTAGCTTGCCTGGAAAATAGTGCTCATGTCCGCAGTCCCATTTTAATTCCATTTTCATCTGAGCCGAACAACTTATGCCCCCAGTGTGTTTCTTCTCACTTGTTATTCTTATTTTGATTATGATTATCATCATAATCATCATTGTTATTTATTGACCAGTTCCTCCCTGTGGGGCTTTGGTGGAAGCAGTCTGGAAGCCTCCCTTCTGATTTTTCATTGTCAACTCCTTTAAAGCAGGGTCCCTGGATGTGGGACAGCTTGGAAAATTAGTGCCTCATGGACTTCCCTGGCAAACGTACACTGGCAACAGGAAGCAGGTACCCCAGTGCGTTGGAAAGCATTGAGCACAAGAGGTTTGCCTGTGGACAAAAGGCCGGGTGGAAAGCAGGCTGCCTTCCTTCTAGGGCAAAGTAAATATATCAGCAGGAAGGAGTCAGGAGCAACGCAGCTGCCACCCAGACAGGAATCTCTGGCAGCTTCTCTGACTGACTAATTTCACTTAGCATAATATCCTCCAGTTCCATCCACCTAGTTGCAAATGGCAAGATTTCATTCATTTTGACAAGACACAGACCTTTCTTCCTGGCCGAAGGTGAGAGGCTGCTCACAGGTCTCTCTCTGAAACCCAGCGATCCACTGAGGAACTCCCAGGCATCTGGAGGGATCCGTGTGTAACACGATGAAGAGTAAAAACGTCAGGAGGACGTCTGCCGCCAGGGCAAGTCGTCAGGCGTGCAGACCTTTTCAGGACTCCAGGACATCCTCCCACACTTCACACGGCTTTGTGAAGAAATCCGAAGGAGGGAAGGAGGAAGTGCATTTGACTAACCAAATAGCTCAACCGGTTTTCAGACACATTGAGAAAATACAGAAAATAACAAGTTTCCAAAGATTTGTAGCTGCATAAAGTTTTCTCTTCCTGCAAACAGAAATCACTGCTGCAACCTGCCAGCATACATCTCCTCATGGCCTCCAGTCTTTGTTCCTTGTAAATGAGGACTTTGCTACAAGTAATAAATTCTATTACTGTGAGTTAAACACGTACTCACACATGCAAACACAACACACAAAAGGGCCACCAGGGTGGCCCACTAGGTCAAGCATCCAACTTTCGACTCAGGTCATGATCTCGAGGTTTGTGGGTTCGAGCCCTTCGTCCAGCTCTGTGCTGTAAACTGGGAGCCTGGAGCCTGCTTCTGATCCTGTCTCCCTGTCTCTCTGCTCCTCCCCTGCTCACACCCTGTCTCCCTCTCTCAAAAAGGAATAAACATAAATAAATACATAAATAAATAACCCAAGTAATCCTCTCTGAAGGGACCGTGTTGCAGCTGGGAGACAAACACAGCACAGGGAATGCTGTCTGCATGAGAAGCAGGGAGATTCAGGAGCACAGGGAGAAGCCGGCTTCCCTTCTAATGAACGGTTATGGTTACTGCCCAGAGATCAAGACACCAATCAGTCAAGCCACCGATTCCCCACCAACTCCCAGAAATGATATAGCAGCCTCAACAGTCACCACACGGTTAGACATTACAGAGCAGAGAAAAAAAGTGCCCTCTTTGCCTAGAAACAAGCCAGTCTCAAGCATATGCCACTTACATCCACGAACCACTCTGTCACACACAAGAACCACAGGGTCCCCGGCATCCCATCCACACATCCATTTGGTCACTGAGCCTGGCCCAGGCTCAAAGGGAGGCCTTAGACTCCACCTCTCAAAGGGAGTTGTAGTGAAGCACCTACCTCCCATCGCGACTTTGATGTCATCATAGGCCACCTTTCAGCAAGTCTACGATGTCACTGCTTGTAGGACACATCCTGATGTCACACGAATCAAAATGTGAAAGCAGGGTCAAGATGGAATCGTGACATGTAGCACTTGCACGCTGATTTGTGAGAGGAGACGTGTCTCCACTGCCAGTGCAGCTCAAAGTTCGAACCCGGGCTACTTTACGTTCCAAAGTGAGGGCCAGGGAGCAGTCATTCCAGGCTGAGACCATCTATTGCATGGAGGGGATCCCTAAACAACCACTAACGTTTTCTATTCTAGAAACTTCTGCACAAATGCCAAAGGAAGATGTACAGTAAACCCTCATGAATGCATCACCCATCTTCCACCAGTATCAAACCACATGGTCACTTAATCATTGATGCATACCCTGACCTAACCCAGGGCGTCGCATTCCCAGAGGGTGGGTGAGTTCACATGTAAATACCGGGACATACGGTGGCACTGTGAGCCCTTTCTGTTCTACTCCTTGCAATCCACGTGGCTGAGCAATACATATCGCTTCATTACCTAGATGTCACTGGGTAAATCTGAACTGGATTTGCCAGGGCTCACACTGGCCACAAATGAGTTTCTAGGGAAGCAAGGGGAGGAACGGTTAGAATAGTATCACATGGGGTAGGGAGGGGAGTAAAAACCAAGGTGGGGGCAGCCACAGTTTCTCTGGAAATAATGAGTGTGGTGGCACTTTGGGCAAAATGTTAAAAACAGGGGCCCCTGGGTGGCTCAGCTAGTTGAGTGTCCAACTTCAGTTCAGGTCATGATCTTATCATTGATGAGCTCAAGCCCTGCGTCAGGCTCTATACTGACAGCCCAGAGCATGGAGCCTGTTTTGGATTCTATGTCTCCCTGTATCTCTGTCCCTCCCCCAGTGGCATTCTGTGTGTGTGTCTCTCTCTCCCTCTCAAAAATAAACAAACATTAAAACATTTGAAAAAGTAAAAAAAAACCAGGGTCACTCAGCTGCCACTCAGGGGAGTATACAACTCTTGTAAGAGGGTCATGGGTCTGTGCAGACATTATTTAAAATCTTTAAAAAATAAATCGAAATTAGGGGCACCTGCGTGGCTCAGTCTGTTTAGCATCTGACTCTTGATTTCAGCTCACATCATGATCTTTTTGTTGGTGAGAATTGTGTCCCATGTCGGGTTTGTGCTGACAGTGAGGAACCTGCTTGGGACTCTCTCTCCCTCTCCTCTGCCCCTCCTCCTCTATCTCTCTCTCTGTTCCTCTCAAAATGAATACAATTTTTATAAAATTTAAAAGGTAACATAAATGGAAAAGAAAATAAGGTGTTGGAGACGAAGACACCCTCAACCCTCTATTTGTGCATTGTGACAATCCCTCAGTCACTGCTTTAATTACAAGTTAAATATTTTGTGAATTTTATATTTTTTACGTTCATTTTGAGAGCAAGCACTTGCGTGAGCGGGGGAGGGGAGAGAGAGAATGCCAAGCAGGGTCCGTGCTGTCAGCGCAGAGACCGATGCCATGCTCAAACCCCATAAACCATGAGACTATGACCTGAGAAGAGATCAAGAGGCAGACGCTCAACCAACTGAGCCACACCGGCACCCCTAGTTAAGAATTTTTAAAGCAATTTCCATTATTTTATTCTCATTATAAGTTTAAAAATAGCTTTTACTTAATTTTCTTAGAGCATCGTGGCCTGAAAACCAGAGCCATGGCGCTGAGGCCTGGAGTGTAGGCTGTGGGCCGCCCCCCAGCGCCAGGGGAGAAAGGTTCTGTTGGCCTCCTCTGAGGATGGCTGGCCGGATGCACCGAAGACACTCCAAGCCAGTGGGACGGTGGCCACCGGTTGCGCAGGAGAGGCCGACGTACCCTCTAACTGCTGGATGTGCCCCGGTACGTGTCTCCAAAACCCTGTGGGCGGCCACCATGCCCATGCTCACAGCGGACGGAGGCCTTGGAGGCGGCACAGTGGGACACAGGCCTCCCTGCACCTGGCCCTCACCACAGCCCAGCCTGGCTGGCATCCTGGCGTCCAGGCCTGATGCTGCTTCCTCTCACGTGTGGGCAGGATGGTTTCCTCTTGCATCACTGTCTCCCCCGCACGTCCTAGTACCTGTCCAGAGTGGTTTCTGTCTCAGTGGTCCCTGAAAAGTGTCTTCTACCAACGCAGAGCCTGCCCCCTCCCCCCCCCCCCAGGCACACACACATTCGTGGCCAGGAGAGGCTCGGCATACTCGAGTGAGAAGATCAACTGGAAGTAATCCCGATGCATGCCAGAGGTCCTCTTGACCATTGTCCACTGTCTTCTGCTGTCTTCCTGGACAGTCCAGGGCCCTTCCTGTGACCGGAAAGTCCTCTTCCCTTGGGAGGGTGGGGCTCGCCCTCCCCACCCTGATGGCTCTGGGACAGGACCAGGCAGGGCAGGCTTTCTCCAGAAACAGGTGGACCGAGGAGGTGGGGTGTGCAGTGGGCCCCCTGCAGGCACATCTAAGTCCAAATCTCTGGAACCTGTGCATGTGACTTTATTTGGGAAAGGGGTCTTTGTAGGTGCAGCTAAGTGGAGGACCTTGACACCACCACCCTGCGGTCCTCGGGAGGGGAGGTACAAGGACGGATGTTCTTATGAGAGGCGGCAGGTAAGATACACTGAGGGAGGACAGGACAGTGGGCAGCAAGCAGCGAGGCTGGCAGGCCACGGCCTCCCCACCCCCCACGTTTCTGCCCAAGCAACGGTGGCTGAAGACACAGCGCTGGCCTCGAGGCAGGACTGGAAAAGGTGCAACAGGAAGACAAGGACAAGAAACAGCAGAATCCGGGCCACTTGTTCCCACTGAGGAGTCAAGCGACAGGAAGGTAAGAGAGAGCAGAGTTCGGAGATCTTGAGAAACACCATCAAGTGAAGCCATATCAGCAAGAAGGAAGAAACAACCCCACTTGCGCATGTGCCTGCTGCCCCTCTGCAGAGGACATGGGGACAGATCACTCCCCGGACCACGGAGCACCCTTCTGGGGGGCTGAGGGCTCAGCTAGCAATAGGCGAGGAAGAACACGTGAAGCACAATTACCTTCAGATCACACGATGTGACACTGGAGACAGGACCTGAAGGGCAGCAGTGATGAGGGTTTAGTGACCTCCAGTAGGAGTTTCTAGCAGCGGGGGAGTCAAGGGTCTTCGGTGGGACCTGGTGGGACTGTGGAAAGGCCTGCAAGCCTCGGACGTTCAGTGTGGAGTGAGCACAACCAAGTATGGCTAAGGAGTGTTCTCAGAGACGCGAAAGCTCTCGACATCTGCTCGGCGCTTGGTCTGTTTCTCAACTGACATTTGTTTTTTAGGCACAAGTGGAACCACCAAATCAAGTTTTAATAAAACATCTGCAACTTAATGTACCTGTGGTGAATTGATCTGTTTCCAGAAACTTTCAGATGCCTAAGGCTTGCCCAGCTTTGGTGGGGAAGAGCAGATTGTTACATGTAAAAGGCAAGGAAGCACTCTGTTCCAAATCTCACACTTAACACAAAGGACTAGGAAGTGCAGAAAAAAAAAATAAAAAATCAGCCAGCACAGATTCTGAACAGGAAGATAACAACCTAACTACGCCCTAACGGAAGAAAGACCGGAAGGATTACTCCACGAAAAGGGAACGCAGCATTCAGAGTACTTGCCGATCAGTCCTGGCAGGAGAGACAGTCCAGGAAGATGAAACCCAGTGATCGTCAGCTGTGCCCACCACACACGGACCACGGGTCACGGTGTCCATCCGCCAACCCAATGGCCATGTGCTCTCCATGGCAGGGAGGGAAGGAACCGTCCCAGCGTCGCCTGAGCGACAGGGATCTTGTGCCAGAGCCTCTTGAGTTGGCCTGGTGGTGGCTGCCAGCCCCCAGTGCGGGCAGACCCTCCCGCCTGCCACACTGGCTGGTATAAGACTCAGCACTGGGTCTGAGCTTCGGGAGAAGCAGCCTAGTGGGTTCCAGGGGCTGAGACGATGGGGAAGGATGCAGCCCTGGGCACTTCTTGGCACCTTGAGAGGACAGCAGCAGGACAGGAAAGCCCACACAGAGGATGGAAGAGGACTGGAGACTGGGTGGAAAGCACGCACCTGTACACACATGCGCACACGCACACACTCCAGTCTCCTGGGGTCCTGGAGGAAGAGCAGCCTCAGCTGGCCCTGACCGTGGAAGAGTCGCCCTGCCCTGTTGGCCTATTGCCTGGGCCCCCGGCTGCACTGATTCCGGAGCCGCTACCCTAGCGTCTGGGCACTTGGCCCTCCTGTGGAGGACACCCCTGTCCTGAACTGCCACTTCCAGCTGTGGTATTCTATCAGCTGGTTTCCACACTACTACTTCCACGTGGCAGAAGTGCCTTCATGGCCCCGAGCACCAGAGAAAACCACGGCAGCCACTTCTCAAGTCAATGGCAGCTTATTCTCACTAGTCTTTATTGGCAGTGGGAAACGCTCCACTACTGCCTTGAAAGCCAGCAATAAATAATACCGTGATAAAACTAGTTCAAAGTAGACGGTACCTACTCTGTCATACAATCAGGAAGATCACAAAAGATGAATAGAAAAACACAGGGAAACTGTCAAACGTCCAATGAAAAGCAGAAACGACATGTAAAGAGACCTGTCGTTTCTATCTCTGTCCCAGCTGCATAAGAAATAAGGCTCCATGATCTGAGCACATTCCTTGGTGGCTTTTTTATATGCCACCCCAAAATTATAAGTTACGTTGGCTACTCTAACCTGAAATGGCTGTCTCCTCAAAATCTACACATGGAGATGGGGCGCCTGGGTGGCTCAGTCACTTAAGCGTCCGACTTCAGCTCAGGTCATGATCTCACAGTTCGTGAGTTCGAGCCCCACGTCCGGCCCCGTGCTGACAGACAGCTCAGAGCCTGGAGCCTGCTTCGGATTGTGTGTCTTCTCCTGTCTCTGCGGCATCCATGCTCATGCTCTGTCTCTCTCTCTGTCTTTCAATAATAAAGAAACATAAAAAAAATTAAATAAAATCTACAAATGGAGAATGAGGTCCACTCCTTAAACTTGTTTACAAACAAATCTAAACAGCTGATTTCCGTAAGAACAATAAGGCCTTTATTAGAGTTGCACTCCATTGTTTCCAGGATCTTGCATCTTGCTCTGTGCTGAGCACCCAGCGCCCTGGCCCGAGGTGGGAGACCAGTGCACCCTGATTGGTCCTCTGAGAGTTCTGCTGCCAGGGCTCTAAGGTTCGGGTTGGGGGAGAGAAGGGGGTGGGCAGGGTTCCGGGGAAGAGGTGGCCAGGTTGCCCCACCCAGGCTTTCTGGGGCCTCAGCTCCCAGGTTGTGCGGGTCACTCCAGGCAAACTGCCCAGGCCCCCAGGGACCAGGCTCAGAAAGAGCATACCGGCCTGGGGAGATTTTCACAGTGTTTCAATCAGCTTTCCACTCCAAGTTTCTTTAGCTGATAGTCAACACCAGATATTTTTAATCTCTTCACACTGCACAAGAAAGCATTTCTTGCTAGAAAAAGTGTAGTTAAGGTGAGTCGTTAAAATACAACGACCATTGCTGCAAATTCAGTCTGCTTATATCAAAACCATGGTTGTAGAGCTAAGGGACATTCGTAAAGGATAATGCAGGCTGTGTCACGGTGATTTTACAAACATGGTAAAATCCTTTTCTCTGTCAGGGTTTCTTAACAAACAATTAAACAATGATAATTACAATACATGCACAGGTTATAAAAGACCGTATTTGTCGTAGGATTCATACATACAGCCATGACAGTACATTCATTTGAAAGACTAAACTGAGATATAAGAACATCAATTGATTCCAAAGGATATTTATAGCCCGGATATACATGAAAGTCAGGAACTCTCTATAGGGAGTGACAAATTTACAGAAATGTACGAAACATTAAATGCTAAATGAGTTTCTCTATCCTATTCACGAATTTTTCAGTAATTAAACACTGTAATAAAATATCTCAGGGTCCATATAACAAGGATTAACAGATGAAAGATCTGGTTGAAGTTTCAAATGTAGTCACTGCTGGGCTCAGCGTGCTGCAAGACCATCGGGAGCAGCAGTGTGGGTAAACTGCAAGATAAAAGGAAAGAATCAGTCTTAAGACAGCCCGAAAAGCACCTTCCAGGGCCCCAGGTGGGGCCTAGCGCGTGTCCCCCCTCCCCAAAGACCTTCCTGGCTGAAGAGATTTGAGAATCTAGAGAAAATATGAAGCATTTTGCATTATCAATGAGAATTATTCGATTGAGTTCCTACTGGCTTAAGACTGAAAGTTACCAAATTAAAAAAAACAAGATGAAGGAATCAATCAACTATTCTTTTTTTTTTTCAGGATTTTAAGGAATCTCCACTCCAAAATGGGGCTCAAACTCACTACCCTAAGTTCAAGTGTCATAGGCTCCACCTGGCCTCCAGCCAGGAGCTCCCAACAATCAAACACTGTGGCTGAGACAGGAAAACAGGATGAGAGCAGAACAAAGCCCACCCCTGGAGGTCCTCAGAGCAGGGAGAAGAGGGCCGGGCTCCGGGGCCCACACCCGAAATCTCCATGTTCAAACTCAGCGCCTCAGAGGGCAATGTGCTTCCGCTTTCAAAAGCTAATCTCTCAACTGAGAGGCCACCAGTGTCACTCACGTGAGGACTAGAATCCTCTTGGGCCTGGTCCATTCAACAAGGTGTGCGTAAAACAAGCCAGCCAGGGCCTGTTGACCCGGGAGCTCCACCAGACCAGGCAAAGGCCAGTGCCACTTGCTCCCGAACGACCGGGAAGGTCAGCTCAGACCTGGAAAATTTCCTACTGCTCCAACAGCAATCCTGCCTCCCTACCAAAAAAGACATTAGCAGACACTGAACCCAAACTTCTTTTTTTACGAAAAGAGGGGAAATACAGTCTTCTCCGGAAAAACTGAGAACACACCAACCTCTTTAAGGGTAAGCACACAAACACCAGAATCCTCTTAGCAGGTGTAGAGAAGCTCGTGTGTGTGTGTATGTGTGTGCATGTGTGTGCGTGTGTGTGTGTGCGCGTGTACGTGTGTGTGTTTGTGAGTCTATGTGCGTCTGCGTGTCTGTGTATTTCTGAAAGTCCCTAAGTGAGCCTGCTGCGGCTGTCCTGGCTCACATGGACATTGCGCAGACAGGACACAGGGTGTCCGACTGTGGCCTGCATGGCCGGTGCCCTCTACTCACCAACAGGAGGCGTCGGCAGGATTAAGACATGACTGGCTGAATCCAGCCTCTGTGGTGCAGATACTATGCCTGCTCCAAGCAACACAAGGGGCAGCGTGCAAATGCAGCATGCGGTTAGTCTTAAAATAGCACATGAGGGCACAAATACAGCCACACACATTCTAAACCACAGCAGCAACCACTGAGGGCTCCCGGGGCACTTCTGACTGGGGTTCTCTCCACCCGCAAGCAGCCGGGGGAGTCCCCGGGAGTTCACTCTCAAATAGCAAAGGGGCAGTAGAGGCCATGAAAACACTTTCGCCGTGTCCATCTGCCATCTTGTGAAAGAGGGGCCAGGGCTGCCCATCACATACGTACCTCTGCAAGTGACGCTCTGAGGCTGGTCCAACGCTCTGAGGACACCCACGATGCCTAGTTGTAGTAGTTGAGAGAATACGCTAATATTCCATCAGATAGAAATGTTAAAAAAATCTCTATCACTGTGAAACTTTGATAAGCAGAAGTCAGGAGTAATCTGAGATCATCCGAGCTTGAGCACGCCACAGCATCTGAACGCCTTGTTACATATTAAGTCGGCCATTCTCCACCAGTGTTCACATTCCAACCCAAGAGCCTCCCATACCTCCGCCAAGAGGCTGGGGCAGAGCAGCACGTCACATACAGACCGGCAGCATCTTCTTTGGCTGCATAGAGGACAGAGAGGAAGTGACCCAGAAGTCTGCAGGGAGAGTCTCTGCTGACTCAGCAGGTAAGTCAAGAGTGTCTTCATCTACATTGCTATCTCTGAGAAGGTGCCCTCCTGAAGCTTCTATCATCATCCTGGGAAATTACAGGACACATGGTGAAATACAAACCAAAAATGTATAGTAAGGTTACCAGCCCTTTAAAATGACCTCACTCTGCAAGTTTGTTTACAGCTGTTTACCCCCATTCCTGACAGCCATTGGGGGCCCCCTGCCCAGATGGCTGCCCCAGGCGGTAAAAGGAGGCAGGGCCGTATTTGTGCCAGGACACTGACTGGGCACAAGTCAGGACAGTCCTGGGCTGACTGGACCTGCCGCACTGTCTTTGTGAAATCACCTTCCTGCTATAGAAGATACTACCTTTTGGTTTTCAAAACAGTCTTTAAGCTGCGGACAGTGCTACACGCTAGGACAGACCCACCACACCCTTTCACATGTCCTATCCTCGTCACACTTGAGTGTTCTTATGGCAATGAAGACAGTCTTAAGTAGTGGTGTGGGAGTAAATCGGTCCTGGTGTTGTATAAGGAGAAATCAACACTTCGTGTCTTTTTAAATAAACGACTGTAACCTTCCCCCAGAGCACAGGGCCCTGGACTGCAGACAGACCTCCGGCCGCCCCCAAACACAACTTACAGGCTCTATTGCCAGGCTGCCATCAACGTGTTATGATGTGAAAAATATTTCTCAAGACTATCAAAAGTCAAATATCAAAAGGAAAGAAACCAAACTCCTCACCTCTGTTAAAATATTGGTTTCTCAATAGCTCATTGGTTTGGTAGTTTTTTAAGTTTTTGTAGGTACATTTATTTATTTTTGAAAGAGACACAAACAGTATGAGTTGCGGAAGGGCAGACAGCTAGGGAGAGAGAGAATCCGAAGCAGAATCCCCATTGTCACCGCTGAGCCCAATGGGAGGCTCAAACTCACGAAGTGTGAGATCATGACCTGAGCTGAAAGCAAGACTCAGATGCTTAAATGATTGAGCTACCAGGCGCCCCTGTTTGTTAGATTTTCAGAGAGAGAGGGAGAGAGAAAGAGAGAACGATTGTGTGTGAGTGAGAGAGGGGCCGATAGAAAGGGTGACAGAGGACCCAAAGCAGGCTCCACGCAGACAGCAGCCAGCCCAATGCTGGCCTCAGACTCACAAGCAGTGTGATCCTGACCTGAGCCAAAGTCAGACACTTAACCAACTGAGCCACACAGGCGCCCCAAAGCTCATTTGTTAATAAATTAAGAGTGAAGCTTAACTTGTAAGGTAAAATTATCTCCACATTTGGAAGAGTAGTCTGGTATATGATTCCTACAAACATGATAATCTACGTTCCTTTTTTTTTTTTTTTTTTAAGATTTTACTTTTAGGAAATCTCTACCCCCAACACAGGGCTCAAAGTGACAACCCAGAGATTATGAGTCACGCTGTCCTCCGACTCAGCCAGCCAGGCACCCCCAAATATAATACTTAACAGTTAACGCAAATTTACATATCATTAGGCTGAAAACTTATTTCACCGACCCTTTGGTCAGTCCCCATGACCAAAAGGTGGTTCAACTCCCATTCCAAGATAGCACGAGCCTGAAATCACGAGCCAACACCCCAAAAGTTATGTCAATCTAAAGGATGACAACATATTGCAATTGCGTTGAAACCAAGACTTCAACTCAAAACAATATCCATTGAATCCTAATGGTGTATTTTCAATCAGAGATGTTAACGTGGAGTCCATTAATGGGCTTGATTTACTTATCTTTGAGAGGCAGAGAGACAGCACGAGCAGGGGAGGGGCAGCGAGAGATGGAGAGAGAGAGAATCCCAAACAGACTCCACGTTGTCGGCACGGAGCCCGACTTGGGGCTCGACGCCACCAACTATGAGATCATGACCTGAGCCCAAAGCAAGGGTCGAGCACCGAATCATCTGAGCCCCCCAGGAAGCCCACAGGAATGGGCCTTTGGGGAGAGGGGTCCATGCTCTCCGGGAAATTAGACAAGGGTGCCGTGGAGGGGGATTTGCAGTGGGGACACTCAGGGCATTCCCAAAGGTGTTCTGTAGAAGGATCAAAAGATTCCTGATTCTCCACTGAGCCCATGAGTCAAACACAATTCCACAGGGAAATCGGAAACAGAAGCCATGAAACTTCCACATGGCACACGAAGTAAGAGTGTTTCTCTCTCCACATAAGAGCTAAATGCACGCCAGTCTCACGAGGCTGTGAGGGGAAGGGACAGGCAGAGCTCAGGCAGGAGGAGGCAGCACCGAGGACTCCGTGCCACACAGCACAGACCGGGCTTGGGGAGAGAGGACTAGCTGTGCGGTGAAGCTACGCGCTGCCTTGCTCCAATACAGGTTGCAGGGTCTCCAGCAGGAGAGCAGTGGGCGGGTGCGGACGGCCCGGTGTCACCTGTGTGTTCTGGGTCGGGTTCTGCACCAGAAGCGCCAGGGCGGTGACATCGAAGGTCCCATCTGAGGCCATCAACGTGCCGTGAACTCCACTGTCTACGCGATTGTTGGCATCCGCTTTAAGGCCCATCGATAGGACCCAGCGAATCACTGGGTCCTTCCTCCAAACCAGCACCTCTGCCGACAGTCAACACCCATGGCCACGGTGGCTGCCGAAAGCTCTCTCCATCACATCCACACCCTGTAATGCAGGACAAGGATCTCTGCTGTGTGCCCCAAGCCTATGCTTCAGCTGCACACTCCGGGTGTTCTGGAAAACCTTCCTCCTGTCAGACAACACTGTTGGCCCCGTGCCTGGGCACCTTGTCACTTCAACACAAACGTCTCCGTTCTAATCGCAAAGCCCGCTTTGTGGACTCAGTTGAAAATCAGAGAGACCTGAAAAGACTCCCCAGCATATTCAGAGACTGTGACGGGACACCTCACGTTCATGCAAAGTAACAAAGATTGCATTTGCTTTAGGAGACATCGAAAAATCACCAGATGATTCACTAGTTACTTCTGGTGAAAGACTGCTTCTGTCAACTGTGAAGAGATTTAAAAGGAAGTACACACTACAGGAAACACATTTACCCAATTCATTTCCAAGGTCTTTCACTAGGTAAAATAACAGTTGTTCAAACGCATGGACACGTTCCAAACACTTACAGATCGTTATTACATTTCTCTGTTACATACCTTATAATTAAATTATGTGTATACACAACGTGTATCACAAAGGTTGGCTTCTGGCTTTTCTTGTGATTCACAATAACTCAATCACAGCTAGGCTATCCTTCAACTGGGCCATCCCCGCTGCCCCTTTTTTTCAAGTTTATTGATTTTTGAGAGAGACACAGACAGAGACAGAGACAGAGACAGAGACACAGCAAGAAAGTGAGGGAGTGGCAGACGAAGGGAGGGAGGGACAGAATCCCACCTAGGCTCCACACTGTCAGCGCAGAACACGACAAAGGGCTCGAACCCACGGACCGTGACATCCTGACCTGAGCTGAAGTCGGAGCCTTAACCGGATGAGCCCTCCAGACGCCCCTCGCTTCTGGATTTTCAATCGGCCCCCAGCACCGAACTCTGCGCTGAGGAACCAGAGTTACAAGCCCACATCCTGGAGGCATGGAAGACTCGTCTGCCTTTTGTGGTTAGTTATACTTCCTTCCTCAGCTTTCAGACACCCAATTCCTTGCTGTGGCTGCGCCCCTCCCGGTTACAGAACTCTGCCTCCTCCGTGCGGTAAGATGGACGAGCACTGTGACCGCCAGGGACCAGGCCTACTGAGCAGGGTCCCGATTTCCCTCAAGGACTCAATTCTCGACACCACACAAGATTTTCCAATCACCTGCTCCGATGGAAACCTCAGGTGAGTGCTTCTCAGCCTTACAGTTAGAGCCCACTCAAAGACATTGAGAAATCTGCGGAATTCTACAGGGAGTAGGCACACGTATGAGGTCTCCTAACCTGTGACTGACAACACCCATCTCACAGTTAGGACGTACACGAAGCAGTGAGGTGGTCGTTCGTAACAAGAATCGTGCCATCAAATACGACGTGACCACGGACGTGACTGAGACTCATTCTCCTGAGGCGGACACTGTCAACACTAGGCACCTTTCGTGGAGCCTTATGGGGCTCTACCTCACCGCCACCTCCCTGAGAACTTCACTCCTCATAGCCCACTGTACCCAGAAGCCTTACCAGAAACAGTCGGTTAACACATATTTTCTAAGTGACGTGTATATGCTGCATTCCTTCATAAAACAAGGTAAATGTGATTAAGAAAACCATAAAGAAGAGAAGATACATTTACAACACTCTACTGGATGGAAACACATAACTTGCATATAAGTGGACCTGATCTTCAAACCCTGGCTGTTCAAGGGTCAACCGTATGTTTCTGGGACTGGCCATGCATGTCCACAGAGACCACAGTATGATCCACTCTCAGACACTGCGTTATACCTATGGTAACACAGGACCCAAGTGAGCGATTTGAACATCTCAGCCCCGGAGAAAGTCACCTACACACACTCTGTGAAACTGAATCAAATGCTGGGGCAAACCACTCAATAAACGCTGTCCTCATATGACCAAGTACTTAAACCATACCTCCTGAAGATGACAAAATAAACGCAGGAAACACAGTGAAATGTTTTGGCCAATTTTTGTGACCTCTGGACTTACAAGACATACACATTTCTGGGAGCAGTGGGTGTGAGAGCCAGAGGGCACTACCACGAATCTTAATGTTTTCATTACAGAAAGTATAAGGATGTGGAAGAAAACACACTGGCAACATCTAAGGGACCGAATTTTCCCAGCATGGTTCCAGGAGCAAAAGGCCCTGGAGGCCTTTTTATGTCCGTGGAGGACATAATACTGCTTTGCAGCTATAGAGTGTATTGAACAAACGAACAGCTACTGCTTTCAAAACAGGTACAGCTGAAAAGTGCTCAGCAAGGTGACAAGAAACACAATGCTTATTTTTTAAAGTTTTTGGTGTTTTTCAGCTTGTCCGCCCAATTTGCTGAGTCCCAGGGCACCTTGGGAAGGGTTTTCAATTCAGGGGCTCCAATTCAGTGGCTGTGGGGAAGCAGAGTGATGAAACGGGAGGTAGGGGGTGTCAACGGCCACGTGACGTCTCCTGACGCGGGGAGGGGTCAGCAGGCAGAGAGACCACGGATCTAGAGGAATGGGGCCAGTAAGACCACCCACACGCTAGAAACACGCAGGGGACACCAACCTGGTCATGCAGGCTCGTCGCTAGCGTGGCTGGGGTGGACCTTTTGTTTTCTGGCGAGCAACCAGCGGATGGATTTTGTGATGCCCTTCTTCTTGGGGGCGTTGTTCAGTGAGTCCTGGTTATTGCCAGTGTTGCTGAGGTTGCTCAAGGGGCCATCCTGAGAGGCTGTGGATCTGGGGGACGCACAGGAGAACATCTTCCACGCGTGCTCGTCGCACGACACACCGCCCCACGTGATTAGAAGCACAATCCCCCAGCTTCTAGGGAGGGCTGCGCCCTGGGAGCTGACACTGTCTCCCTCCCAAGTATATCTAGAGTCCAAGCACCTTGGGTGGAGAACGCTCAGCACCCCTCCCTGGCCGTGACCCGGGAGCACGGAGGACATGCACACCTGAGCCACCCCAGGACGTGGTGCGAGTAACAGAGAGGCTGCTGCAGCTGCCTGGTGGGGGTGGGGGGAAGAGAGCATGGCTCCTGACAGCCCCACAGGGCATAGTGCGGCCCAGGGGAGGAGCCCTAGGGAGCATGTCACCCAGGATCCACCGGGAGGAAAAGGGAGGTCTCAGGACGGCTGGTGTGTAGGATCTGAGCAAACGAGGCTGCCCTACAGCCACCAGCATCACAAGACTCTAGTCTTTCCCACCTGCCTTTTGCCCTGCTGGCCACACCCAGGGCACCCAGGCAGGTATCCCAAGAACACCGTGCACGTAAACTCAGTTCACTGGCCTTTCTTTGGAATCGCTGTTCCGACCCTTTCTCCCCCATGTAGAGATCAAAGGTTTCTCAGAGCTGAAAACCAGCCCACAGGCATATCTCCTACGATGCCTGTGCCCCTTACTTTGTGGCGTCCCTGATGTCCTCGTGGCTGGCCTTGGGCAGTGCCCCTTGCTGCAGCCTGTCCAAGCTCAGGGACCTCTGGGAAGAAGGAGCTGACGGTTCACATTGTGTCCTTGCCACACTATCTTGTGACTCTTCCTCCAAAGGCAGCAACTGTGGGGTGGAGAGGAGAGTGACATGAGTTCACCGTGCACCCAGACAGAGGAGCACACAACCCTGAAATCACAGCCAGCAACTCATTTGAAAAGCTATGCGCTGTGCTTTGTGCAGCGTCCAAAACGACTTCCTAGGATCGGCCTAACGCCAGGCGAAAGGGTGGATTCGCGTCCGGGCAGTGGGCCCACTGAGACCCCCAGCCCATCTGCACCGAGGGGTGTACCCTCCCCAGGACCTCGAACCACCAGGAGCCCGGCCACAGAAGGTAGAGGCGGAGACCCAGACCATGTCACCATACACCACGGCCAGCTGGGAAGGAAGGTGCTTGTTTCCTGACGCCATTCAGGGCAAACCCTGGTGAGCACGGAGCCCTCCCATGCACGATTGTGCAAAGCTCTTTGTTTGGGGGAAATGGAGCGAGCTTGTGGCCTAATCCACTGTCACTTCTGGTAGCGATGCAAGGCTGGAATCTACAGGGACGTGTGTAAAATGACAAGGCATCCAAACCCCTGACCCCACACTCGGGTCTGACTTCTGCTTCTCGGGGACATTTCGGTTGATGTTACAAACTGGCGGACTCATCGGCAGCTTACAGACAGTCTGCTCGACACGGTGGAGACACGGTGTCCCTTGGCTGCCGTCACGACAAATGAACCCCTTCTGACTCCATTTTTCCTTCTGTCACAGGTTGTGGGTCTGCGGCTATGTGGCTGTGGGCCCTGGAAAGGACCGTGGGGCCACGGACCCGCCAGCGTTATGACCCTTGACAGGTCCTGGTGGTGAGGCAGGACCGGATCTCATGAGACACACGTGTAGGACTGGCGAGACAGGCACAGCCAACTGGGTTTGTACCAGGACCTCCGAAGCTGCATGGGGCTCGGGACACCCCTGGCGGTCAGCACCAAGCGGAGCTGAGCTCAGGGAAGACACAAGCTTAACCAACAGCTCCAGAACACC
>NW_026526788.1:0-87000 GCF_024362965.1 Panthera pardus | reverse complement strand
CAGCTCTGAGATTGCAATGTGCAAAGGCAACACTTCAGCTATTAGGAGTGCAGGCATTTCAGGCAGCAGGGGGAAGGTGTCAGCAAGGTGACCATTGGCATGCCTACCACCGCCTACCAAGCACCAGGTTCTCAATAAGATGATAATGCTCCCTCAGTGATATTAGAAAGAGATTTGTCCAGGTGGGACAAAGGTGTGGGAGCTTGCTGCCAACTGCTGGGATATTGCTGTCTGGGTGGCAGCTGCATTGCTCCTGACTCCTTCCTGCTGATATATTCATTTTGCCCTAGAAGGAAGGCAGGCTGCTTTTCACCCGGCCTTCTGTCCGCAGGCAAACCTCTTGTGCTCAATGCTTTCCAACGCACTGGGGTACCTGCTTCCTGTTGCCGGTGTAAGTTTTCCAGGGAAGCCCATGAAGCACTAATTTTCCAAGCTTTCCCACATCCAGGGAACCTGATATAAAAAAGTTGACAATTAAAAATCAGAAGGGTGGCTTCCAGACTCCTGCTACCAAACACCACAAGGAAGAACTTGCCAATAAATAAAAATGATGATTATGATGATAATCATAACCACAATAATAACAAGTGAGAAGAAAAACACTAAGTGCCTAAGTTTTTCACCTCAGATGAGAATGGAATGAAACTGGGACTGCGAACATGAGCACCATTTCTCAGGCAAGCTATTTGTCCTGAGAGTAAGAAGGAAAAACTGTGGGGTTGGGATGTAAGGAAGCACTAGTCACAAGAGCACTGCATCCTGAGCTAAGTAGGGCAGGAAGTCTTCTGGCTCTGGCCATCCACTTACAACCAGTGGGCAAAGGCACTCGCGACCTATCTCAATGTTGGCTTCTTTGTGCTGGCTGGCAGCCATGTCTGTGGAATTGGGTTCTGGTCCCCGTGTCCTTGAATGGACTGTCTGCCATACCACCTGGGGTAAACAATGCTCATGCTCCAACACTGGACTTCTCACCATGTGGTTACCTCACAGCGACCTGTGGGACAGGGTCACGACAGCCCGCAGGCTAACAAGCACACAGGTCTCAGGGAGGGCAATGTTTCCTTGGGAATCGCCATGTGTTAGCTGCTTGTGAATGCTGGGCACTCTCTGAGTAACAGTCACATGATTACTGACTCTGACCTCTGATCTCCAACTTCCCATTCACAGGAGTGAAGATGGCTCCCTCCCAGTAACACTTGCCCCATTTCAGAAGACTTTTTGCCTTCTCTTGCCAAGAGAGGTGTCACAGGTGAGCCCATGCAGAACCCATTGTCCACGCTCCCCTGTATCTAAGGCAACGTTGCAGGACTCCACAATTAAAATCGTAGAGACGTATTTCCAGGCTAAGAATCTCAATCATTCACTGGAATACTTGTTTAGAAAGGGATCAAGGGAGTCAGAAGGGATGCAGTTGGGTCCAAACCCTGTCCCAGATAATGGAATAATCTGTGAATGAAGTGACTGGCACGATTCCCCAGGGAAGCTTGGGGTCCTATGACTATGGAAAACCTGTGGGGGTATAGAGCAAAGAACATATTTTAGCTACACTTGGGAGCCTGAATGTAGCAAAAGAAACCCTACATCTTACATCAGTGTAAGGGGTTGGGCACTTGCCAGCTTTGCAGCTTTTCCTATCCTTGGGTAAAAGCAGTGGTGATCTGGAGGGCAGAGTCACAATAGGAGTTGATACCCCAGTCTGTAGGACTGGGTTTGTTTCTATTTAGTTTTTTGAGTCATTTCTTTGACGTTCACCTGCTGGCGAAACAACTGGGCATGCATGATCCCTGAGAGTCTCCGAAGGCAGCATTTTAAAGCAGTCTATGGCAGGGCAAAGAACTCAGTAATAGTCCCTGCACAACAAGAGACTTCAACACCCCACTTTTTGAGGAGGACATGTTTTCATTGATATCGGAAATTAGTTGTTCGGAGGGTTGAAAACAACCTTCATGTGTGCTCACTGGGAGTTAATCTGCCCTATCTGTAATGAGGAAGAATGAAATCAAGTCATTGGCAGCAATGTAGATGGAACGGGAAGGTTGTATGCTGAGCGACATAAGTCTGTCAGAGAAGGATAGGTATATGTTTTCACTCACATGTGCTTCTTGAGAAGCTTAAGAGAAGAATGTGGGGGAAGGGAAGGGGAAAAAGAGTTACAGAGAGGGTTGGAGGCAAACCATAAGAGACTCTTAAATAGAGACAACAAATGGAGTGTTGATGGGTGGTGGGGGGAGAGAAAATGGGTGATGGCCATTGAAAAGGGCAGTTGGAATAAGTACTGGGTGTTTTAAGAAGCCAATTTATCAATAAACTATGAAAAAAAGAATAATTTTTTTTCAGCCCTATGTGATTTTTTTCTTTACTTCTGAATGTGGCCTTAAATGCCCCATCTCTATCAGTTTTGCCACAGCAGTGAGACCAACTGTCTCCCAATATCACCTGCCCATTCCCACAGGCAAGCCTCTTATGCTTCACACATTCATGTCCCCAGTACCTCCTTTTCCCAAGGTATATCTGGAAGACACCAGAACACCAGTTCCTCAAGCGATTCCAAATTGATGGGAACATGGCAAGACTCCACCAATAAAACTGGAGACAAAGGTTGCCCGACTCCAGCACAGAATGTCTCCCAATGAACACACAGTGAGGATAAGTGAAAGGAAATTGAAAGATACACTGAGGGCTAAGGCTCTTCATCTAAGATGAGAACAGAAAGAAGCTGGAGCTGTTACTAGCACAACTCCCTGGGCAAGTTTGGGTTCCAAGGAGTGAAAAAGACTTGTTGGCATGAAGAGAAATGGAACACCCACTAACTATACCAGGGAGTTCCGTGAGCAACGTCATGCACCCCAACGTCAATATGGTCAGCAAAGTGTCAAGCTCTGGCCACGTTTCAAGCCATTCCCATCTGTGGATATAAAGGCCCTTGTGACTCACAGGTAGGCTCTTGCTCCTGGCCAATCTTCAGGTTCAGGCTCTGGTATTTTAGTCTTGGCGTATTGTGCCCCAACCTTCTCAGTGAATGAACTTTACACACACGAACCCTGTCTCAGGGGGTAGGTAGCTCAGGCTTTCCTGAAAAGGGTAGGTAGAGAACAGGGCAATGGTCCCATGGCAATGGAAACCAGCCAAACACAGAGCTCTTACTGGCAGGAGGTCAACCTTTCCTTTTCGATATCAGAAATTAAGTGCTATGTGATGACACACGGTGTGAGTGCAGGCTCCCCAGGAAGGACTGGGCACTGTCTGAGTGACAGCCCTGTAGCTCCTCAACATGGTACTAGGCCTTTGATCCAGAAATGAGATCGTATCCTTCCAAACCAACATGAAAAACGAATTGCTGTAGGGTACCACACCACCGAGTGGGAGCTCCCCTAGAGCTTCTTGCCTGAGGACAGACAGTTGCTCCTGAATCTGACCCCTGATCCCAGTCTCTTCTTGACCATGAAGAGGTGTGCTCTCTCCAGCACCAACTGCTTTGAATTGCTTTAGCATATTATATTCTCTATTCTATTTAACATCTAACTTGATTGCTTTGCAGCATGACACCTGTCTGTGGAGTGCTTTCAACCCACAGGGACACATCACTGTTTGTTTTTATGTCTCTGGCTAAATGTATGTCACTTTACAACAACCTATGTTGCTAAAGTGCGAAATCTCCCAATGGTTTAGCTGTAATTCTGTGATTGCCAACAGGAAACTGATATCTGACAGAAATATAGAAATATCTAAATTCCCTTGAAAGACAGTCTTTGTCAGTTGTGGTTCCTGCATTTGGTCACGTTCTACTATCATCTAGAAATGAGGATTTTGCATATTTAGAAACACTTGTGAGTAGAAAATGTCATAAACATTGAATGTTCATTATAGCACATTCTTCTGTCTTATTTTCCTTCATTTATTCTAAATATCTGAGTGGCAAACATTAGATTTTATTCGATTCCTGCTGAGGTATAAGAATAAAGAGAAACTAAATAGAAATATTTCTGGAATAAGTGAGTCAGTCACAATAAATCTTTTTGTTTTTAGGCTTTTTGTTTTTTTTGTTTTTGTTTTTGTTTTCAGTCCTCTTTGTAATATGTAATGATGCCTCCAGTTTTTCTTTGGTTTGTAGGATTGCTTTATTTGGGGACTCGTGGAATTCCATACATATTTTAGGATCCTTTTTCTGTGAAAGATGGTGGTGGTATTTTGATAAGGATTGCATTAACATGTAGATTGTTTGGCGTAGTATAGACCTTTTAACCATTTTTTAGTCCAAACCATGGGCATGGAGAGGTTTCCCTTTTCTTTGTGTCCTCTTGCATTTCTTTCATAAGATTTCAGAGTACAGATTTTGTACCTCTCTATTAAGGTAATTTCTACGTAACTCATAAAGTATTTTGGTGCAATTGGCAATAGCTTAAACCTCTCCCATCATGTTTGCTTTAAAAATGAGAGATGAATATTGTAGAAGAAATCATGCCAACACTTGCTGTGCATTTGGGGTCATCTTACTATCCAAATTCCACATATGAACTGGCACACACACACTGACGATATGTTCAAGAGAGGCTGGACACTGGGCATTGACAAAACAGAAAGAAGAAACAGGTTAGAGAGAGCTCTGCCATGGGGCAGCAGCATCCATTTTCACAGCTGCATGCACAAAGGCCCAAAGATGGGCAAGAAATTCTTGATGTTCGTAGATCTCTGCTACACCCAGGGCGACCTTTGACCCAGCCTCCAGAGGAAAGGACTAGGGTCCTACAGTCCACCTCTCTGGACACCTGGAATTATGATGAACTAACTTCAGTTAGTTTGACAATAACTAAAGAAGAAAAGTCTTCAGTGTTCTCCCATAATCATTTGTGTTACCAGCGGGTTTCTCCTGAGTTCCGTAAAATCATAAAGTGTCATCTAGCTTTGGTTCTCGATCAATGCTTCGCTGTGTTCTGAGATACTAGAGAAGGACTTGATACTTGCTGAAGCCTTTAGAGACTAGAGAGCTTTGGGGACTTGGGGCGGTGAGAGCTGGGATAAGGAAGGACATGTCAGAGCACTGTACACTGAGTCCAGAGCCCAAGTCCAATAACAGGCCAGGGTCCCCAGGCTCTTCATTTGGAAACAGGGGATTTATTTTGCTGGCTGACTGGAGGATGCCTCCTGAGTCACAAGTATACACTGGGGATGGACAAAGGGGAACGGTACAAACCTGAGATCCGTAGCACAGCTCTTGGGCGTGTAGGTTATGAGCTTTACTCAGGGACCTTCAAGGGCTACATTAGCTTAGGTTTAAGTTAGGTTAGGTTAAGTTAGGGTTAGAGTGCTGATTCTGTCTGGTGGTCTTCATGCCTGTGGCTGCAGTGCTAGCGCCGGACACCAGGGTACAGGCAGCCTCCTGTGTCAGGGGTACACACTGAGACTTGCTGGAGGAACGGAACAAGAGAAAGTTCATGTAGAGGTCATTCTGGAATCCCCCAGCCTCTGATACAACAGGAATCCCCATTAGTAGCAGTTATCTTCACAGAGTAAGCCCATTAAATCTAGACAGAGGGCTCCACGGTCCTTCAATTTCTTCATTCAGTAACTGCTCCAAGGACGTACTTTGTGCTAGGGGATCTTGTGGGCCTAACTTAAAGGCTGACAATGACAAAGCAGTCCCCGCCTGCCAGGTCTTCACAGTCTGGTGGGGAGATGAACGAAGGTATGAAAGACAAGACGTCCCAATAAAAAGGGAAGGGGTTCAAGGACTGTAGTAGAGAAAAAAAAGTGTGCTCTAAGGACAGCCTGGGGAGTCACTGGAGAGTATGTCACTGAAGTGACATTTGCTGGGGACAGAATGACAAGAGAGAACCACCGTGCCCATGTCTGCAATGTGTCAGGAGAAGATATTGCTGTGGCCAAGAATAGGAGACAAAATCGAGTGTGTCCAGAAACATTAGAAAGGTGGAAAATGTGGCTGTGGGATCTTGGGAGGGGAGAGGCAGGGAGGAGCCAGAGCATAGACCAGATGCTGGGACCTGGTAGACTATTAGGTTTCCATTCCTCTCTGACAGCATTACCTAGGTACTTTGAAACTTAAAGCTACAAATATTTAAAAGATCACAATTTTTGTAGGAGAGGAATCCAGTCACAGCATAGCTGTGTGACCCTGCCTCAAAGTCTCTATGAATCCAGGTTTGTGGTCTGAAGGGAGACTCAAAAGGGTGATACTTTCTTTTCAAGCTCACTCACACAGACAGTGTCAGAACTCAGTTGCAACTGAGAGCCTATTTCAATCTTTTGACTTGGAAACTTGCTTCTTACTCTCCTATATCATGTTCTCATATGGTAGCCCTTAACGCAAGGCTTGATTCCCCATTTCCAGGGTTAGCAGAGAGGCATAGGGAGCAAATGAGGACAGAGAGCAGAGAGAGAGAGAGAGAGACAAAAGAGAAAGAGATAGAGACAGAGAGAGAGAGAAAGAGGAGTAGACAGACATAGAGATGGAACAAACACGGGACAAAGCAAGAAGTGACAGAATTTCTGTCCTGAAATCTTGAAACTGACCTCCAATCACTAACAGCTTAGTGGTTTCACAAGGGGTGAAGTTTCCTGATTGGACACAGATCACTGTCTGTGTCCCTGGGGGATGTCCAGGAGAGTGTGTTCATCATGTTCACCCAGAACTGAAAACAGTGGCTACATTTTGGAAATGGCAGTGATAAACTTCCAGCCTCATCATTAGAAAAGTGAACATAGGACGATGAGTTTGGTGTAAATCTCATCCACAAAACTAGAAAAATAACTCATCACACTCCTGAAACTAGTCACCTTGTTGTGCACACATTCCTGAAATTAGACCCCTTGTTGTGCATTTGAGATTAGGACACTCATTTTTCAGTAGCGAGAGGGGCCTCAACTCTGTTACTGGAGAGTTATTGTTGCCATGATTTCAGTTGCCATCACCGTTGATTCCGGAAGGGAAGGGTCTGCTTCTGGAGACCAAAGCCAGGGATTAGGGATTTGCACAAAGACTTTCATGTAGGCATATGTCATCTCTATTTTTTCTCTAAGAGCCCTGAATGGGACACCTTCTCAGAGAGGATCCGATTCCTCTGGCAACACGACCATGATACAGCATTTAGAATGATGGTGTCAGAATGTCAACACTGTTGTCAAAACCATTTAATGGACCATGACCAAGTGTTTAGATTTCTGTTTCTTATTTTAATTTAAATTTTAGTTAACATATTGGTTTCAGAAGTCGAATTCAGTGAGTCATCACTTACAACACTCAGTGCTCATCACGAGTGCCCTCCTTAGGACCCACCACCCATCTAGCCCATCTCTCACCCACATCCCTCCATAAACTCTCAGTTTGTTCTTTATCATTAAAAGTCTACCTCTCTTCTAGGTGCATGTGTGGCTCAGTCGGTTGAGTGTCTGACTCCGGATCAGGTCATGATCTCACAGTCTGTGAGTTCGAGCCCTGCGTCAGGCTCTGTGCTGACAGCTCAGAGCCTGGAGTTGGCTTTGGATTCTGTGTCTCCCTCTCTCTCTGCCTCTCCCTGTTCAAGCTCTGTCTCTCTCTCTCTCTCTGTCAAAAATAAATAAGCATTAAAAAAATATATTTCATCGCACTGTGTGCTGACAGCTCAGAGCCTGGAGCATGCTTCTAATTCTGTGTCCCCCCCCCCCCCGCCCTTCCCCGGCTCATGCTCTGTCTCTCTCTGTCTCAGCAATAAACATTAAAAAAAATTTTTGTCTACCTCTCTTCTCTTCCTCACCTTCTCATATGTTAAATTACACACGCTAGTGAAATTGTGATATTTGTCTTTCTCAGTTGGACTCATTTAGTTTAGCATAATACATTCTAGTTCCATCCACATAGTTGCAAATGGCTATGCACTCTCAGTTGATGGCTGAGTAATATTCTCATCAATATAAAACCTGCACAGTGAAGGAAACAATGAACAAAAAAGCAGCACCCAGCATGGGGGAAGATATTTGCAAGACACTTATCTGATAAAGGGTTAAGATCCAAAATCTAGAAGCAACTTATCAAACTCAGCACCTCCCCCCAAAAAAACCCAGTTATGAAATGGGCAGAAGACATGAATAGACCCTTTCACAAAGAAGACTTCCTGATGGTTAACAGACATATGGAAAGATGCTCAACATCACTCTGCATTAAGGAATGCAAAGCAAAACCATGACGGGAGACCATCTCACACCTGTTAGAATGGCTACAATTAACCACACAAGAAAAAACAATTGGTGAGATTTGGAGAAAGGGGAACACTCTTGCAGTGCTGGTCACAATACAAACTGGTGCAGCCACTCTGTTATGACTTTTTAAAGAAGCAACTTTAGCAAGCACTCCTCCTTCTATGGCTACTTTTTCTCATTTATGTGTACTATTAAGGGCATTGGCAGCAGGTGAAGATTTTTCCTTAGGAGGAGTAGGGTAAAAAAAATTGAAAACCTGGGGCACCTGGGTGGCTCAGTTGGTTAAGCAGCCGACTTCAGTCAGGTCATGATCTCACCGTCCGTGAGTTCGAGCCCCGTGTCGGGCTCTGTGCTGACAGCTCAGAGCCTGGAGACTGTTTCAGATTCTGTGTCTCCATCTCTCTCTGACCTTCCCCCATTCATGCTCTGTCTCTCTCTGTCTCAAAAATGAATAAACATTAAAAAAATTTTTTTTAAATTGAAAACCAATGTAAATGGATATTTAAAGATATGAAGTAAGGTTTACCCAGTTGAAATGAAAACAAGAATAAAAACAGAAACAAAACAGTTTGCCCAACAAAAAAGCCAAACTCACATTGTGATTCCACTCTCTGAAAATAATGCTTATATGTAGAAAAATAGTGTAGGCTGTGATTGTCCTTGAATGTCAGGATTTTTATTTCCTTCATTATCCTTATTTTGTCTTTCCAAATAACACAGAAAGCTACCGACAAATGTAACCTGGTTTGGTTAAGCTGCTTCAAAATCAAAGGAAAGTCAATAAGGAAGATGACCCAATGGAGGTTTCCAAAGAGAATGACTTGATTGTCACAGGAATAGAGAAGCCCTTGGAAAAACGAAAGAGGCCTAGAAGATTTCTGCCACAATGCTATAATTTGGTGAGACAAATTACTTGGTCCTCTCCAGTTTAAACAAGTTCTAGGAAATAAATACACAGGAGATTATAAAACTTTTGTTCAGTATACAAACACACTTTTCCAAAAGCTTTAATGCATTCCTTTGCAAGACCTTCGTGCTAAGCTTTCCTTTTGGAGGAATTTTCCTTTGAAGTGCAAGTCTCTGCTCTAAATGACCCATGCTGTGCTCTCCATCCCTACTAACCACATGGACCCCCTTTTCACCTGTTTTCTTCATTGGCAGTGATCCCCACATGGGCACAGATCACATTTTGTCCCGGTCACTAATGAAGATATAGTGCTGGACACAGAGGAAGGATGGGTGGCCTTTAAAGGAATTCATACAAAATGAACCTGTATTTGACGCGTCATGAGCGTCAAAACTACAGGCCCAGGATGGCACGCACGGAGTATTTCCCGCTAACCTTCCATTGTTAAGCTGCCTTTGTCTCTCTGAAAACATTGTCATCCTCATTCTTCTTCAATGCCTGCACAACTACTGCTAAATATTTCTGCACAGGAAAGAGAGGAATCTGTGCAATGTGACTTAGAGGACACTGTAACTTCTTTGAAGGTAGTTCTTTTTTTTTTTTTAATTTTTTTTAACGTTCATTCATCTTTAGAGACAGAGAGAGATACAGCATTAGCAGAGAAGGGGCAGAGAGAGAAGGAGACATAAGCTCTGAGCTATCAGCACAAGGCCCAACACAGGGCTCGAACTCACAGATGGCGAGATCATGATTTGAACCTGTCAGACACACAACTCACTGAGCCGCCCATACGCGCCCCCCCCCCCCCCAAGGTAGTTCTGAAGCCACAGCAGGCCTGGCAAGGGAGCCATAACTACAATCTCATGTAATGCACCTACTAAATGATTGGACAGGTACTCATTTCATTTACTTTCTTTTTCAAATTGTATTTTTTTGTTGTTTCTTAGATTTCAAAAGGTTAATACAAATAGTTAATTAGTCTCAGGGACCAAATATTACCCAGTGTGCATTTTGGCAGGTACACATTTCAATCCCCTTCACGTGCTGCAAAAACTACCCAACCAACCACCTTCCCTCTAGTACTATCAAACTGTTCTAATACTAGGGTCTGTTACTTGATAGTCTATTGCTCTCCTTTTCTCGCTTTCTCTCTCTTTCTCTTTCTCTCTCGCTCTCTTCTCACTCTCTCTTATTTCCGGTGATTCTTTGCTTCTAACCCATAAATAATTACATTATTGCAAAGTACTTCTATATTTCTGACAAAATTCATTATCAAAATTGTTAAATTCATCAAACTATTACAAGTTGAAACGTTACACTCTTCACTGGGCTGCATAATATATATCCTACAGGCTCACCCAGGAATAAAACAAACCCTTATGGCACCCATAAAAGACCTAGATGGATGCTCAGTGGGAAGAAGGTGCAAGCTACCAGGGACATTCGGCCAGCCTGGCCTTACACCCCTGCAGATACTCATCAACTCCTGCCCACCCTAGTGCTGGAACAGCACGCCAGCTGGCCTTTCCCTCCCATCTGCCCCACCTGGCTCAAATCCAACCCGGAAACCTCATCTTGCCCAGAGAACATCACCAGCCCAAGCCCACTACCTTAGCTGCATCCTGTGAATGGCCAGAGATCTGGGGATGAGGGCTTCGAGGGAGAGAACAGGTCCAAGACCCAAGGAACACAGGCCTGTGGCAGACTCTGAGTCTGGGGTGTGCATGCACTTACCGCCCCTCCTGGGTCCTAGTATCCATCCATCCAGCCCCCAAACTCCAGCCCACAGTCCCCAACACCCAACCTCCGACACCCGGGTGGAGCGCACTACCCTCCATGCAGGTGCTAGGGGTGTGTCAAGGAACATGCAAAACAGGGATGGGGATAGAAGCCCGTGCAGTGGGATTTGGCCCAGGGATGACAGCGGAGTGGGGAGCGGCCCCCTGTGACATATGGTGGGTTGTGTGATCCAGACCAGACGGCTGGGCAGGCCTGGGAGGGGCCGAGAAAGCAGTGACTGGGGTGTGCTTGGCCCCAGGAGCACTGCACCCTGGGAAGTAAGACAGTGAGGAAGGGGCGCAGGCGGGCACCAAAGCAGAGGTGAAAGAGGACAAAGGTAAAAGGCAAAAGCCTACAGCACGCTTTGTTCCCTCAAGGGCTCCCATCCAAGTACTAATGAAGCCCAAAACTGCTTAGGTTCTGATAACAATAGAGATCTGGCACATTCAGGGAAGTATGGCATAAGACACAAGAGGCTGCCACTGGGCGCCTCAAGAGCCTTCTCCACGCCCCTAAAACCCAGTACGTGCAACTCTTCACCCGTGCACCTGTCTGCCTGCCTCCCTGCCACTGTGCTGGCCAGCCTGCCTCCCACCGACTTCCTCTGCTGGCACCAAGTGGGTGGCAGAGGCCGCGCAACAGGCCCCTGGCAACCCGGAGTGGCGAAAGCCCTGGCTGTCTCTGAAACTGGTACTCTTGCAGGCTGCTCCGGCTTGGTCCCACGTCCACCTCCGCCTTCATCCCACACCTCACCGCACTGCATGGCACTGCACCTCACAGCAACTCAGCAAACCACACCACCCCACTCCACCACACCCCACACAACCCCACACCACACCAAAGCACAGCACACCACACCACGCCCCACTGCTTATGTGAAATGTGTGGGAGCGAGCAGGAGCATCCTCCCGGGCAGGCCTTAGGGGCCCCCCGGATTCTCAGGGCCTCCTCTCCACCCTAAGGAAGCCCCCCACCTGGCCTATCCCTCCCTTCAGCCCCATCTGGCTCAAACGCAAACTGGAGGCCCAAGCATCCCCAGAGAATATCACCAACCAAAGCCCGCTGCCCTAGATGGGCCTTGTGAATTGCCAGGGGCTCTGGGGATGAGGGCTCCGAGGGAGGGAAGAGGTCCAGGAACCATGCAGCCCAGGCCTGTGGCATAGTTGGAGTCTGTGTCCCTCATGCCCCTTCTTTGTCCTCAGATACATGCACCCCAGCCCCCACCGTCCAGCCCCCAGCCCCTGGACCCCGGACCCAGGAACCTGGACTTTGGAAACAAGTCCCACCTGCACTCCAAGCGGTGTAGGTGGTATGTCAGGAAAGGTGCAAAGCTAGGGTGTGGATTCAAGCCCGTGCAGTGGGATTTGGCCTGGTTTTGGGAGTGGGGGGCAGGGAGCGGGACCCTTGTGAGGTGAGCTGGGGTGTGCAAGGCAGGCCAGGCCCCTGGGCTGAACAGGGAGGGGCTGAGGGATTCCTGGTTGGTTTGAGATTGGCACCAGGAGCGCAGCTCCCTGGTCAGGGAGGGAGAGGACCTGGGCTGGAGCCAAAGGAGAGGTGAAGGAGGTCAAAGTCAAAAGGCAAAGCCTACAGCACCCGGTATTCCCAGACGGTCTCCCATCAAAGTACTAACCAGGCCCGAAAGTCCTTAGCTTCCGAGACAAAACAATCAGGCGGATTCAGGATAGTATGTCCCTAAAGGCTATCCGCTTCTGCTTGGTGCCTAAAGAGAATGGCCCTCGCCTCCCAAGACCAGAGCGTGTCCCACAACACACGTGAAGCTGCCTGCCAGCCTTCCTGTCAGCTGGACGGACTGCCTCCTGCCGTGTTCCTCCGAGGGCACCGGGAACCAGGAGTGGGTGGGAGGGCAGGTGGCGCAGCGAGACCCCAGACTCCGACTCCGCCACACGCCTGGGCTCCCTGGGTCCTGGACCTCTCCCCTCCCTCTAGCCCTAATCCCCAGGGACCCTGGCATTTCGCGAGGCCCAGGTAGGGCAGCGGGCTCGGGCTGGTGATGTTCTCTGGGGGCGCTGGAGCCTCTGGGGTGGCTTGGCACCAGGTGGGGCAGACTGGAGGGAAAGGCCGGGTGGCTGGCTGCGTTCGCCCTGGGGCTGGGGAGGAGGCGCTGAGACCCCGGCGGGGCGGGTCCGGAAGACACGGCCGGCAGGATGCCCCACGCTCGCTTCCACCCTCTTGCCAGGGAGCAGCCCGACGTGGTGCGGTGCGGTGCGGTGCGGGATGCAGCGGAGGCGGGCGTGGGGGCAAGCCGGGAGCAGCCTGCAAGAGTCCCGGGATCGGAGAACGCCGGGGCTTGCGCCACAGCGCATTGCCAGGGTCCTCTTGCGCGGCCTCAGCCACCCGCCCGGGGCCCGCGGCGGAGGGCGGTGGCAGTCAGGCAGACAGGCAGGCATGCAGGCAGGCAGAAGGGCAGGCAGGTGCGTGCATGGGTGAAGCGCGGCACCCGCCGGGCTTGGGACGCGTGGAGCAGGCTCTTGAGGCGCCCAGCGGCGTACCGGCGTCTACGGCCATACCACCCCGAACGCCCCCGATCTCGTCTGATCTCTGAAGCTAAGCAGGGTCGGGCCTGGTTAGTACTAGGATGGGAGACCGCCTGGGAATATCGGGTGCTGTAGGCTTTTTTGCCTTTGGCCTTTGGCCTCCTTGACCTCTCCTTTGGCGCGCGCCGCCCCTCCCCCCTCACCCCTTCCCTCCCTGTGTCCCTCTCTCCACTGGGAGCGCGGCTCCTGGGGCCAAACACACCCCAGCCACTGCTCCCTCAGCCCCTCGCGCAACAGCAAGGCGGCCTGGCCTGGTCCGGCCCCGCCCCGCCCCGCCCCGCCCCCCGAGCCCGCTCACCCCACGGCACTTCACAAGGGGCACGCTCCCCGCTCCCCGCACCCGGCCAGATCCCACTGCACCGGCTGGAAGCCACGCCCCAGCTTTGCACCTTTCCTGACACACCACCCACACCGGCACCCGGCACCCGCACGGAGGGCGGGGGGTGCGGTGAGGGCAGGAACGGGGGCTGGCGCCTGGGATCTGGAGGGTGGGGGCTGGGTGGGTGGATAGGAGAACCCAGGAGCGGGCGGGCGGGGCAGCGAGACCCCAGACTCGGACTCCGGACTCCGCCACACGCCTGGGCTCCCTGGGTCCTGGACCTCTCCCTTCCCTGGAGCCCTCATCCCCAGGGCCCCTGGCATTTCGCCAGGCGCAGCTAGGGCAGCGGGCTCGGGCTGGTGATGTTCTCTGGGGGCGCTGGGGCCCCCGGGGTGGCTTGGCACCAGGTGGGGCAGACGGCAGGGAAAGGCCGGGTGGCTGGCTGCACTCGCCCTGGGGCTGGGGAGGAGGCGCTGAGACCCCGGCGGGGCGGGCCCGGAAGGCACGGCCAGCCGGCCGGATGCCCCACCCTCGCTTCCACCCTCTTGCCAGGGAGCAGCCCGACGTGGTGCGGTGCGGTGCGGTGCGGTGCGGTGCGGTGCGGTGCCGTGCGGTACTGTGAGGCATGGAAGCGGAGGCGGGCGTGGGGCCAGGCCGGGAGCAGGCTGCAAGAGTCCCGGGATGGGAGAACGCCGGGGCTTGCGCCACAGCGCGTTGCCAGGGTCCTCTTGCGCGGCCTCAGCCACCCGCCCGGGGCCCGCGGCGGAGTGCGGCGGCAGGCAGGCAGGTGCGTGCACGGGTGAAGCGCGGCACCCGCTGGGCTTGGGACCCGTGGAGCAGGCTCTTGAGGCGCCCGGCGGCAGCCGCCGGCGTCTAGGGCCATACCACCCCGAACGCGCCCGATCTCTGATCTCGGAAGCTAAGCAGGGCCGGGCCTGGTTAGTACTTGGATGGGAGACCGCCTGGGAATATCGGGTGCTGTAGGCTTTTTTGCCTTTGGCCTCCTTGACCGCTCCTTTGGCGCGCGCCGCCGCTCCCCCCTCCCCCCTCCCTCCCTGTGTCCCTCTCTCCCCTGGGAGCGCGGCTCCTGGGGCCAAACACACCCCAGCCACTGCTCCCTCAGCCCCTCGCGCAAAAGCAAGGCGGCCTGGCCTGGTCCGGCCCCGTCCCGCCCCGCCCCCCGAGCCCGCACACCCCATGGCACTTCACAAGGGGCACGCTCCCCGCTCCCCGCACCCGGCCAGATCCCACTGCACCGGCTGGAAGCCACGCCCCAGCTTTGCACCTTTCCTGACACACCACCCACACCGGCACCCGGCACCCGCACGGAGGGTGGGGGGTGCGGTGAGGGCAGGAACGGGGGCTGGCGCCTGGGAACTGGAGGGTGGGGGCTGGGTGGGTGGATAGGAGAACCCAGGAGCGGGCGGGCGGGGCAGCGAGACCCCAGATTCGGACTCCGCCACACGCCTGGGCTCCCTGGGTCCTGGACCTCTCCCCTCCCTCTAGCCCTAATCCCCAGGGCCCCTGGCATTTCGCCAGGCGCAGCTAGGGCAGCGGGCTCGGGCTGGTGATGTTCTCTGGGGGCGCTGGGGCCCCCGGGGTGGCTTGGCACCAGGTGGGGCAGACGGCAGGGAAAGGCCGGGTGGCTGGCTGCGCTTGCCCTGGGGCTGGGGAGGAGGCGCTGAGACCCCGGCGGGGCGGGCCCGGAAGGCACGGCCGGCCGGCCGGATGCCCCACGCTCGCTTCCACCCTCTTGCCAGGGAGCAGCCCGACGTGGTGCGGGGCGGTGCGGTGCGGTGCCGTGCGGTACTGTGCGGGATGGAAGCGGAGGCGGGCGTGGGGCTAGGTTGGGAGCAGCCTGCAAGAGTCCCGGGATGGGAGAACGCCGGGGCTTGCGCCACAGCGCGTTGCCAGGGTCCTCTTGCGCGGCCTCCGCCACCCGCCCGGGGCCCGCGGCGGAGTGCGGCGGCAGGCAGGCAGGTGCGTGCACAGGTGAAGCGCGGCACCCGCTGGGCTTGGGACCCGTGGAGCAGGCTCTTGAGGAGCCCGGCGGCAGCCGCCGGCGTCTAAGGCCATACCACCCCGAACGCGCCCGATCTCGTCTGATCTCGGAAGCTAAGCAGGGTCGGGCCTGGTTAGTACTTGGATGGGAGACCGCCTGGGAATATCGGGTGCTGTAGGCTTTTTTGCCTTTGGCCTTTGGCCTCCTTGACCGCTCCTTTGGCGCGCGCCGCCGCTCCCCCCTCCCCCCCCCTCCCTCCCTGTGTCCCTCTCTCCCCCGGGAGCGCGGCTCCTGGGGCCAAACACACCCCAGCCACTGCTCCCTCAGCCCCTCGCGCAACAGCAAGGCGATCTGGCCTGGTCCGGCCCCGCCCCGCCCCGCCCCCCGAGCCCGCACACCCCATGGCACTTCACAAGGGGCACGCTCCCCGCTCCCCGCACCCGGCCAGATCCCACTGCACCGGCTGGAAGCCACGCCCCAGCTTTGCACCTTGCCTGACACACCACCCACACCGGCACCCGGCACCCGCACGGAGGGCGGGGGCGGGGGGGGGACGGGGGGTGCGGTGAGGGCAGGAACGGGGGCTGGCGCCTGGGGACTGGAGGGTGGGGGCTGGGTGGGTGGATAGGAGAACCCAGGAGCGGGCGGGCGGGGCAGCGAGACCTCAGACTCGGACTCCGCCACATGCCTGGGTTCCCTGGTTCCTGGACCTCTCCCCTCCCTAGATCCCTCATACCCAGGGCTCCTAGCATTTCACGAGGCCTAGCTAGGGCAGCGGGCTCGGGCTGGTGATGTTCTCTGGGGGCGTTGGGGCCTCCGGGGTGGGTTTGCATCCGGTGGGGCATAGGGCACCTCTTTCGCAGCCTCCGTCACCACCTGGCATGTGGGGGAGATAATGCGCTGTGGCGCAAGCCCCGGCGTTCTCCGATTCCGGGTCTCTTGCAGGCTGCTCCCGGCTTGGCCCCACGCCCGCCTCCGCTTCCATCCCGCACCGCACCGCAAAGCACTGCACCGCACCGCAAAGCACTGCACCGCACCACACCACCCTGGGCTGCTCACTGGGAAGAGGGTGGAAGCGAGCATGGGGTGTCTGGTCGGCCGTGCCTTCTGGCCTGCCCTGTCGGCTTCTCAGAGCGTCCTCTCCAGCCCTAGAGCGAGCGCAGCCAGCTGCCTGGCCTTTCCCTCCTGCCTGCCCCCCTGGTTCAAACCCACCGCGGAGCCCCAACGCCCCCAGAGAACATCATCAGGGGTGATGTGGGTGCTGTTTCAGGGAAGGTGCAGAGCTGGGGTGTGGATTCTAGCGGGTGCAGTTGGATTTGGCCTGGTGTGGGGAGCGGGGAGTCGGCCCCTTGACAGGTGCCCTGGTGTGTGCAAGTCAGGCCAGGCAGCTGGGCTGAACTGGGAGGGGCTGAGGGAGCCCTGGCTGGGTTGATTTTGGCCCCTGGAGCGCCTCTCCCTGGTCAGGGAGGGAGGGGGTGTGGGCTGGCACCAGGAAGAGGTCAAGGATGTCAAAGGCAAAACGGAAAAGCCTACAGCACCCTGTAATCCCAGAGGGTCTCCCATCCAAGTACTAACCAGGCCCGACCCTGCATAGCTTCCAACACAAGAGGAGATCCGGCTTTTTCAGGATAGTTTGTCCCCAAAAGCTACCCGCTGCCGCCAGGCGCCTATGGAGGCTGGTCCTCGCCTTCCAAACCCAGCGCGTGCCTCCTTCACCCGTGAACCTGCCTTCCAGCCTGCCTGTCTTCTTGACTGCCTGCCTCCCGCTGCCATCCTCCTAGGGCCCCGGGTCGGTGGCGAGGGCCGCGCAACAGGCCCCTGGCACCCCGGAGTGGTGCAAGTCCTGGCGCTCTCTGATCCCGGTACTCTTGCAGGCTGCTCCGGCTTGCTCCCACACCAACCTCCCCCTCCATCCCACAGGTCATGGCACCGCATGGCACCGCACATCGCAGCATCTCTGCACACCACACCACACCACCCCTCACCACACCACACCACACCACAGCAAACCACACCGAAGAAAAGCACACCACACCAAGTCCCGCTGCTCACTGCAAAATGGGTGGGAGCGAGCAGCAGCATCCGCCAGGCCAGGCCTTAGGGCCCCCCCGGATTCTCAGCACCTCCTCTCCACCCTCGGGCAGCCCCCCACCTGGCCATTCCCTCCCGTCTGCCGCCACCTGGCTCAAACGCAAACCGGAGCCCCCAGAGTCCCCAGACAACATCACCACACAACGCCCGCTCCCCTAGCTGGGTCTTGTGAATTGCCAGGGGCTCAGGGGTTGAGGGCTCCGAGGGAGGGAAGAGGCCCAGGACCCAGGCAGCCCAGGCCTGTGGCATGGTCGGAGTGTGGTGTCTCTGTGTCCCTCCCGCCCCTTCTTTGTCCTCGCATCCACGCACCCCAGCCCCCACCCTGCAGCCCCAGGCCCCAGCCCCCACCCTCCAGCCCCCAGCCCCCAGGCCCCAGGCCCCAGCCCCCGGATCCCTGACCCTGGAACCGGTCCCGCCTGCCCTCAGTGCGGGTGTAGGTGGTGTGTCAGGGAAGGTGCAAAGCTGGGGTGTGGCTTCAAGCCCATGCAGTGGGATTTGGTGGGATGCGGGGAGCGGGGAGCGTGCCCCTTGTCAAGTGCCGTGGGGTGTGCGGGCCCCTGGGGGGGTGGGGCGGGTCAGGGCGGAGCCAGGCCCTGCCAGGCCGCTTTGGTGGCCCGGGAGGGGCTGAGAGAGCAGTGGCTGGGGTGTGTTTGGCCCCAGGAGCCCAGCTCCCTGGGGAGAGAAGGACACAGGGAGGGAGGGGGGGCAGATGGGCGCCAAAAGAGAGGTCAAGGAGGCCAAAGGCCAAAGGCCAAAGCCTACAGCACCCGGTGTTCCCAGGCGGTCTCCCATCCAAGTGCTAACCAGGCCCGACCCTGCTTAGCTGCGGAGAGAAGACCGGGTCGGGCGCGTTCAGGGTGGTATGGCCGAAGATGCCAGCGGCTGCCGCTGGGCGCTTCAAGACACTGCTCCACGCGTCCCAAGCCCAGCGGGTGCCGCGCTTCTCCCATGCACGCGCCGGCCTGCCTACCTGCCTGCCAGCCTGCCTGCCTGCCTGCCTGCCTGCCGCCTCCCTCCGCCGCGGGCCCCGGGGCGGGTGGCGGAGGCCGCGCAAGAGGACCCTGGCAACGCGCTGTGGCGCAAGCCCCGGCGTTCTCCGATCCCGGGACTCTTGCAGCCTGCTCCCGGCATGCCCCACGCCCGCCTCCGCTTCCATCCCGTACTGCACCGCACCGCACCTCGCAGCCCCGCATCACACCGCACTGCACCACACCACGCTGGGCTGCTCACTGTGAAGAGGGTGGAAGCGAGCGTGGGGCATCAGGCCGGTCGTGCCTTCCGGGTCCGCCCCGCCGGGTTCTCAGCGCCTCCTCCCCAGCCCTAGGGCGAGCGCAGCCAGCCACGGGGGCGTTCCCTCCCGTCTGCCCCACCTGGTGCCAAGCCACCCCGGAGCCCCCAGCGCCCCCAGAGAACATCACCACTGTTCTTCATCACCACTGGTGCTTCACTGGTTCATTAATTTGCCATCTAACGAATTCTAGTGTGAACAGTTCGCAACCGGTTACTAAGTTTTCATTGGAGACTAAGGTTCTAAACGTTAAAATTCTGCTAAGTGTACTTAAGATGGATGGAAATAAGGAAAGCAGCTCGGTATGTTGGACAATAGGAGGTATGTAAGAAAGATACAAAGAACGGAAATCTGTATTTCGTGGAGGGTAAAGGAAAGTAACTTTGTGCTGTCTTAGATGGGTTGTTTGGAGAGAAATGACTTGGGACAAAATCTGAAGGAAAGGAAAGTTGTAGTAGTTTCATGAAGGGAAATCGTTGGAAAGGAATTTTATGGGTGGTAAGGATGGACTAAGGTTGCCATGGATGGATTTTACATCTACACTGGTATAAGATAATAATCCTGCTTTCCTCTCTTTTGGAAAGACCATGGTTTCTTGGATTGTTGATCTGGTCTTGATAAGATATGTACACAACATTTTGTTCTTTTGTTGGTTTTTTCCTTTCTCTTTTGTCTGCCAGGAAAACCAAATCTTTAGGTACGGTCTTTGTCAAGCCTTTGATGACTTAAAGTGAAAACTTCTCAACGGTAAAGGAGCTAGGTTTTGCTAACAGCTATATAATTTTCCATACTTGCCTTTGTTATCTCTTCTTGCCATGTGGGTTAAATCAATAATTTAAAGTTTAACATTTGTAATGATCTGGAATCCTATTTACAATGTGCTCCATCACTTCCTAAAGCTTGAACAAACTTTCCCAAGATTTCAATTGTAAATGAAGTCTTTTGGCCAAGTAGGCCTTTTTATGTGGCATGAATGCTAAGTTACTTGGAGAAGCATTGTCAAGCAATGGTAACCCTTAGATACTGTTGCTTGGGTTAATGCTGTAACTGCTCAAAGGTATATGCAGTTCCTAAAGTTTTAATTTGTTCTGCTCTAAGGTCCTCCCTTGATATTCTTTGTATCAAAGTGTTATGTGCCACAGAAATAACCCAATTCTCTTGTCAATTGCGTCAACCTGAAGTCTCATCAGATCTTTAACAATGTCCATTTCTGAGATTTTATCACTTGGAATTGTTCTTATTCTCTCACAGAACATATTTCATCTTCTGGGAGATTCACAAAAAAGGACTTTTACGACAAATGCAGGTATTTTAGATCTTTCAGGTTCCTACTAAAAAAGGTAAGAAGTCAAATAATTGTCAATTAGCTACCGGTTACAAAAAATTCAAATTTAATGTTTGGAATGTTTATTTATTTTTGAAAGACAGAGAGAGAGAGAAAGAGAGAGACAGAGAGAGACAGAGAGAGAGAGAGAGAGAGAGAGAGAGGAGAGAATGAGTCTGGAAGGGGCAGAGAGAGACTGAGGGAGAGAGAATGTGAAGCAGGCTCCAGGCTCTGAGCTTTCAGCACAGAACGCGACAAGGGGCTGGAACTCAGGAACCCTGAGATTCGTGACATGAGCCAACGTTGGAAGCTTAACCCACTGAGCCACCCAGGCACCCCAGGAAATTCTATATTATCTGCCATCTCCTTCTCGACTTTGTTCTCCACATCACTATGGAGATGACGGTGACATTGGGGCACCAGGAAACTGAGTAGATAAATTTCTGGAGATTAGGCTGTTGACAACATTGCCTTTTTCTTGTAATTTACTAAGATATTGAGTGGGGTAGGGGCAGAAAGAGGGAGACAGAGGAACCAAAGCAGGCTTTGTGAGGGAAAAAATCTATAATAAGATGGCCAACAGGACTGATGAGGAATTCCAGTCCTAGTCAGAAGACTACTCTCCTGGATTTCCTTCCCACCCTGCTTGCCACAGTCACCAAATTACTACTAATGAGGGTGCAGAAGTAACAGACTAAACTGTCCCATCTGTTTATGCTCTGGGTTCAGATCTCTGGAGAAGATCTGTGGGCCCAGCGGTGGAAAATAAACCTCCTTCCTTCCAAGATCTCCGAGTGCTGTGTGGTTCTTCTGCCGGGTGATCCAGACCAGTTTCCCTAACATGAGGTTCCCTGACCGGGAAAGCCAACCATGCTAGCCCATTGTTGCCACCAGTTTGGGAAAATGGCCAGGCGGTGACAGAACGAGGAATCGCAAGGGAGAAGGCATGAACTGCCTGAATCTCGGCAGTCTCCTGGTTGGTCACTTAGGGACGGCCCCGCTCTACCATTCCCGCCGGACCCGAGGAGACTTGGCAATGGAGGATCTGGACACCACGTCGGATATTGGTAAGGCTAAGGACCCAATTCTGTCCTGTCCTGCCCACACATAGTGGTAGAAGGGGGACCTGATCACTCCCCAGAGGCTTCAGAGGTCTCTCAGTTTTGGGGCTCCAATTCCGTCCAGCCCACCCATAGTGGTGGAAGGGGGACCTGATCACTCCCCAGAAACCTCAGTGGTCTCATCTGTAGACATTCTGTGGGAGGGAATGTCATAACCTCTGGTGTGTATGTGACTGTGATTGTGCGACTCGGTCTGGCCTGCCTGCTGAGTTCCAGTCTGTGGCTCAATAGGTGGGCACGCGTAAGGTCCCCAGAAGCCCACGGAGTCTGAGTGGGCCCGTCTGCGATTCCATGGTGAATGGCATACAACCTATGGTGGCATCAGAATAGTTTCCAATCCGAAATCACAAAGCCGAGACTGCCACGGCTAAGCGTCGCCTAAGTTCCTTCAGAACGTGGCCAGACAGGCATCTGACTGGTCTCCTCATTAGAGAGGGCACTCCTATCCCTCTGTCTGTCTTTGTGACTCCGCCTCACAGGAACATTATGGGGTTGGGACAGAGCAAACCCACAGTTCTTGAAACTATGAGTGAGACTTTTGAGCAGGGTTTTCAGGAGACTGTGGAATTAAGATAACCCCCGGTAAGTTAAGGACCCTATGTGAGTTAGAATGGCCCACTTTTGGTGTAGTATGGCTCTCACAGGGAACCTTGGATGTCCCAACCGTCTGCTGCAACTGGCATGTTGTCACCAGAGACCCAGGTTACCCTGATCAGTTCCCGTATAGGTCCCGACCTCTACAATTCTTGTCGGTGAACCAGAGGAAGAACCACACTTGCCCCCACCGTACGAACCTCCCGGTTCCCGATACTCTGCCACCTTTGGCCTCCCCACAACGTCAGGGCTTGCCAGATTCTCTCTCCCTGGGAACCAGTGGGCAGAATGCGCCCTCTGCCAGGTGCACGTGTTCTCCGGGTGCCGGTCCACTGCCACCGGTACCGAGAGGCTCTCCTCTAGGGGGATTTGAGCAGTGGGGGAGAAGCCCATGAATATGCCCAGCCCAAGGGGAATCCCCAGGGGATTATTATGAGAGACTATGCGAGGCTTACACCCCACTTGACCCTGACGAAACGAGGGCCACAACCAAAGGATTAGGAAGGTTCAGCCCCCAAAGGGGGGGGGGGGGCAAAACCTCCTTAGCCAAAGAACAACGTGCCTGCTGCAAGGAGAAAGGACATTAAAGTAGGAATATATTCAGATTGAGGGGAACCAGGCTCGCTTCTTCTTGGCCCCAAAGAGCCCACGGTCAAAATAAAAGTAGGAGGCCAAACTATGACTTCTATGTGAATTCAGGAGCCACAGTACACCATGAAGCGGCCTTTCCGAATTCAGGACTGCCTTCCCCAGTGTATGGGCTGAGGACAATCCCCCACCCCAGACTTGCCCACAGCCGGGCCCCCGTCATTGTAGCCAAGAAATCAGGCATTCTGGTTGAATGCCAATCACCCTGGCAAACCCCACTCTTGCCAGTCAGGAAGCCAAGAGGAGGGTACTGACGAGTTCAAGTCTTGCACTCGGTGGTCCCTAACCCGTACACACTCCTCAGCCTGATCCCTGTCTCTGCCAGCTGGTTTACCTGCCTAGACTGAAAGGATGCCTTCTTCTGCCTCTGTTTGGCCCCCCGAGCCAACCCTTGTTTATCTTCAAGTGGACCGAACCAGACACAGGGCATCAGATGCAACTGACTTAATGCGCCTCCCACAGGGGGTTTAAACTAGCCTGCCCTCTTTGGGGAGGTAGTGGCCAGGAGCCTCATCAGCTTCCCACGGGAGGCCACATGCTGCACCCTTCTTCAGTGTGTGGAGGACTTCCTCCTTGCCAACAATACCCAAGAGAATTGTTCAGAGGACACAAGGGCCCTCCTCCACCTCCTGTCAGACTCGGGATATCACGGAAAACTCAGGTTCTCATGGAAAAAGAGCACTAGGGCAGGAAAAAGAAGAAGAAGGAGAAGGAGAAGGAGGAGGAGGAGGAGGAGAAGAAGAAGAAGGCAATCACTTCCCTACCCTAGCCCCAAACTAAGAGGGGGCTATGAGAGTTCCTGGGGGCTTCAGGATTCTACCAAATCTGGATTCCCAGATTCTCAGCAATAGCAAGACCCCTCTATAATCTCTTGGTAGGGCCAGATCGAGAGTTCCCTGGCTGGACAGAGGCCAAAGCTGCCTTCCCAGACATAAACGCTGTCTGGGGGCAGGCATCAGCCCTTGGCCTGCCGAATAGAGAAAACCCTTTTAAAGTGACTTTCAGAAGAGATAAAAGTGGTACAACCACTTTCTTCTTTGCCCCCTGCCCCTTGCTCCTGCATTTTCCTACATCAACAGCTACAGCCAATGGTGTGGATGCCTCTCCGCCCACAGGCACACCATGTGATGGATGACTGAGAGCTTGATTCATTCGGTGAAGTCGTATCTCATTACCTGCTTGGGTCAGAGAGATGTATGTTTCAGAAGCCCCAAGGAGGAGGCTGAGACTGTGCCCTAAGGTGACTCTTGATGACACAGTGGATTTATGCTTTGGTGTTCATTTAAGAGAGCTTTGTTGTGACTCAGCCTGGGAGAGGTGGCAGCTCTCAGCCCTGGGTGAAAAAAAAAGAAAAACAAAGGAAGGCTGCAGAGGCCCAGGGACTCTCACCGATTGCTGCCAATGTCTGCAGAGCCAGAACTGGGCTCATCCTGGGGGAGGAGGAGAGTTGATAGACAGTTGTGTAGTAGGTTGGTGGGGGGCTTGCTGCTCTCAGATTCTAGGTGATGAGGTCGATGTACCACTGGGCATCCTTGAGGGCCCCTTGCCAGCAGGTTTTGGCTGGCTACAGACTGTTTCAGTGTAGAATCTCTTTGTGCATGAGAAGAAACTCTCATGCTTCTCCAACTCTCTGCTAGCACAGTACCGGGGACCCCTCTGTGAGAATCCACTGGTCACTCTTAAAACAGTGCAGATGCAGAACCCTGCAACTTTCCTACTTTCTGAGGAAGGGAAACCAGTTCATGACTGTTCCGAGGTGGCCAAGAAAATATTTGCAAGCTGCTCAGATCTGCGTGAGCAGGCTGGACAGAACCCAGACCTCACCTGGTTCAGTGATGGTAGAAGTTTCATCACAGAGGGCAGGGCGTTCAAAAGGCAGGGTAAGCAGTGACATGCCTTAATCTGAGCCCTCACCATTCTCAAGGACAAGAGACTCAACCGACTCCCAGTACACCTTTGCTACTGTACACACACCAAGAGAAAGCAACCTACAAAGGAAAGGGCCTTGCCGAGGCAGGGAAGAAAGCTCCTCGAGGCTGTCTGGCTTCCCAAAGGAGTTACAGTTCTACACTGCAAAGGACACCAGAATGGAGACAACATTACAGCACAAGGAAATCGTCTGGCCGACAGAGCCGCTAAGAAAGCAGCTAATAAGGAGGTGCTGGACATGATGATTGGGGATGGACTCGAGGTAATGGTCACAGCCGTATTCATCCTGCTGGAATGCAGACTGGGAATGAGTTCAGGAATCCCCAGCTCCGGATGGCCCCAGGTGTTATGGACCCTGGCATCCAGATGGAGGCGCCAACACTGCCACAGAAGGAGCACCCACCCGTGGTGCTTGAAGCTGACTTGATGAGGGTGATCCGAATAACTCCCACCTGCCCCCCAAGGTGCTCTACATGCTCAAGAATGTCCGGGTGCTGGGCCGCGTCGAGAAGCTGCTCTTCCTGGAGCTCTGCTGACACGTGTTCTTCCAGCAGCTCAGCCAGGGTGACTACGTCTACTGGCCAGGCCAGACGGATGCCAGTATCTACGTGGTGCAGGATGGGCTTCTGGAGCCCTTTCGGTCGGGGCCTGATGGGAAGGAATGTGTGTGAAGGAAATGGTCCCGGGGACAGCATCAACAGCCTCCTGAGCATCTTGGACGTCATCACCAACCACCTGCACCCCCAGGGTACTATGTCTGCCCAGGTGGCCTGAGACTTCAACGTGCTGCCACTGCCGGTGGAGGCCTTCTCTGCCATGTCCACCAAGCACCCCGAGAGCTTGGTGCAGGTGGGGCAGATCATCCTGGTGAGGTTACAGTGGGAAACCTTTCTGGCACTTCACAACCACCTGGGTCTGACCAATGAGCTCTTCAGCCACGGGATCCAGCCCCTGCGCCTCTTCCCTGGCCCTGGCCTCCTGGACCAAACCGGCCCTGTGCATGGCTCCAAACAGGTGGTCAGTGCCTCAGCTATCGAGGAGCCAAGGGAGAATCATGGCCCGCATGACCTCACTGGAGCCCTACTACCTGAACCTGCAGGGGAGCCAGTGACCACTCCCTCCTCAACAGCCATGTCTTTCCCCATCATGCCAAAGCTGGCAACATCATCACCTGCCAAGGTGACCAGGATGTAAGACTGCACTTTGTGCTGTGGGGCTGCCTGCACGTCTACACCCCCTCTCACCAGGGGACTTGCCCGGTGTCAAAGACTGCACAAGGCCCTCTCAATAGACAGTAGACAGGGTCACTTACGGGTATCACTCCATGGGACCACCCCTCCAGAGTCAAGAGGGCCAATCCTGAGGAGCCCCCGACTTGGAAGATTGACCCAAGTCCGACGAACCCACTCAGAGTGACCTTTCGGAGAATCCTACATTCTTAGGATCTTCAGCCCTGCTCCAGCCACACCCCGGAAGCTGGCTGGTCTGTGCATGGCAGAAGCTCGAGGAATCGCCAGTCTGATAATGTCAGTAGACTGTGTTACTCCTTGCCATCGGGTTGGCAGAGGTTGCCCCAGAAAGCTGGGGAAATAGAGAGATGTTCCCATCCGCACTCACTTTCCTCTTATGGATAGGACATTTTGTTGGTATTGATTTCCTTGAATCTGGGCCCCATTTGTAAGTATGGGGTACACTGAATGGAAGACTCTGGGAGATTTAAAAGGTTACTCTTTGGGTATGCTAGTTTGCCTGCCAGTAAGGAGGTGGCCAATGCCACTTTAGGAAGTGTTTACACTGACGTATGTGCCTCAAGCTTCGGAAAAAAGAGATTAAATGATTTTCAGGATAAAAGTTGATGCTTAGAATAATGTTCAGCCTTAAGGCCTAGGCTAAATGATCTGTGTTACTACCCATCTGCCGAGGGTCAGGAATAGCCACGGGGAAAGGACTGGCATAGGAGTCACAGGCACTTCTGTGGGACTAACCAGTGGACGACTCCTTAGCGTCATTACACAGAAAACTAAGATCCGTGGCAGGAGTTGCCCTCTAGAACAGATGGGCACTTGGCCTCCTCACTGCCGATAAAGGGGACACCTGCATCTTCCCTGGGGAAAAAAAATGCTGTTATTTTGTAAATCAGTCAGGAATAGTCACAACCAAAGTCAGGGAACTAAGAAACGGAACCAGCCCGTAAAAAATGAAGATGATGCCCTCTAATAGAGACTAGGTCTGTCTAAAGGGGCATCCAAGGGTGTAATGTTAGGGAACAATCTCTGAGAAGAGGGCCAACAGGACTGATAAGGGAATTCTAGTCCTAGTCTGAAGACTACCCTCCCGGGATTTCCTTCCTACCCTGCTTGCCACAGGCACCAAATTACTACTCATGAGGGGTGCTGAAGTAACCGAGGATGATACATTGTCCCCTCTATTGATGCTCTGGGCTCAGATCTCTGGAGAATGATCTCCTCTGGGCCCACCGGTGTAAAATAAACCTTCCTTCCAAGATCTCCGAGTGCCGCTTGCTTCTTCTGCCAGGTGATCCAGACCAGTTTCCCTAACAAGACAATTGGCTCTCATCATCATAGTTCTTAATCCAGGAAATGAATGAGGGAGAAGCCCACACATACAGGTAGAGTAGCCAGAGTGTATAGGGAAAAAAAAAAGAGAGAGGGTTAGAGTCCCTATATTAGGGATGGCCTGTGTAAAATACACTGCACTATTTCAGGGCATTGATTGACTGCCAATGACTGGAAGCTGGCCTTGCTGCCTTGGTTGGGAATACTGCTCTGTAGCCAACGGTCATTCCAAAGACACCACAATAGCAGTGTCAAAGTCCTATGTGCCTTAGAAGACACTGTCACTTCCTCCAAGGTAGCTCTCAACCCACTGGAGGCATGGCAAGAGTGTCATAACTAAGTTCTCATGTAATTCACCTAGTCAATGAGTGCAGAGGTCCTCATTTAATTTTCTTCCTTTTTCACAGTGTCTTTTCTTGTTTTGTTTCTAAATTCCAGTTAGTTTATATGAAGAATTATATTACTTTCCGGTCTACTATTCCATACATCACTCTGCGCTCATTATGACAAGGACACCGCTTCCACCGCATCACCGATTTCACCACCCCCCAGTGCTATCCACCACCCCTCTGATACTATGAGATTGTTCTCTAATCTTAAGAGTCTGTTTCTTGATTGTCTGTTCTTTCACTCTCTCTCTCTCTCTCTCTCTCCCTCTCTTTTTCCATTTGCTTGTTTGTTACTTCAACATATGAGGAAAATTATTGCATGGTGTTTGCCTTTTTCTGATTCACTTATTTCACTTAACATCATATTCTGTACCTCCATCCGTCTCCTATATAGATATAGATATATAGATAGGTAGATATATATATATGTGTGTGTGTGTGTGTGTGTATGTATATATATATGGGTATGTATATAAGGGGATATATATTGATATATGGATAAATATATATGTTTATATATTGATATACGGATATAGTTTTATGGATATCTATTTATATATATTGACATGAACATATACAGATGGATATACATTCATGTATATAGATAGATATAGACACAGATATAGATACATATCCATACACACACACACACACACACACACACACACACACAACCCAAAAGAAGGAATGGATCCTTTCCATTTGCAAGGACATGTTTGAAGTAGATAGTATGATGCTAATTGACATAACTGTCAGAGAAAGACAAATACCATGCAATAATTTCACTCCTATATGGAATTGAAGAAACAAAAAGCAAAGGAAAAAAGTTAAGGGATGAAGCAAAACTCTATTAGGATTTGCTGCCATGGACTTTTGAGAAATTCACTATGGAAAACCGTCTCTCCCCACAACAGGAACAATACATTTGTATTTTACAGACATTGGAAAATTTGGGCGACACTACTGTCAATCAGAAAGCACACCTTACATTATTAATGATTACCCAGCAACACTGCCCTTGGTTCCCCACACAAGGAACTTGTGGTCTTAACAATGGGGAACAAGTAGGGAAAACATTTAAAGCTGGGCATTCTGAGGGGGTAACATTCCCCCTGAGGTCATCCTCGCTTGGTCCATTGTTGACACTGCCCCTCTCCCCTTGAGTTCACAGGATGTCTATAAAGATGTCAAATTACCCCGAATAGAGGAAAGACCTGAGCTTTTAGACAGTCAGCCTGTGCCTTTGGTGCCTTTGCAGACAAGAGACACTCTCCCTCCCTCCAAAGGGTGGGAGGATGTGGAGCCTCTAAAAACCTCACCGAGCAGTTCTGACAAAGTCCTCGCCCCCATGCAAAAGAGAACACACGAAGGAACCCCATAAGCCTGGTCAATTCCAGCTGTTTCCGTCGTCAAGCAACATGGGCAATAGGTCCGTGAAGGCCTGCTCTTTCCGATAGGAAAAGAATTGCAACAATCAGTTCAGCTGCATGTCCAAAACAGCCCTTTTACCACGGGCACTTTTAAAAAATACTCGTGCTACTTACTCCACGTGGCCCGGACTGGGGCTCTCTCATGAGCCTCATTTTGACTCCAGCCCAGTGTGCCGTCTGTGCCCAAGAGGTTCAGGCAGCTTGTGTGGTTCCTGCCCTACAGACCTTTGATGCTGCTATTGCCGTGTCTTTCGAATGACTGTCTGCCACAGAACAGTCTAGCCAACCAAGGCAGCAAGCCCAGCTTCCACTCATTGTCAGAAACAATGCAGTGAAATGGTGCGGTGTATTTTACACAGGCGGTTTCTACTCCTACATGCCACGTCGGGGAGAGAGTCTGAACGGCACTGAAGAAGATCCAAAACAAGGCCCTGATGAGCAGGGTGCACGGCGGGCAGAGGGGCATGGGTAGCAGGCAGGGGATGTGCACTCCAGGGCCAAGTCCACCGCCTCACGACAGACAGGCAGGCCAGTGACGGGAAGTGTCCCGCGGGAGCACCAGCAGCTTCCCTGGGGAAATGCCGAGCTGGTGGTGTTTCCAGTCATGGGATTTAATTCATCTTTTAAAGATCTCTGGGTTTTTAATTAATACGTGAGCTCTCTATTGTTAACGGTTGGCAATGATTTTTAAAATCTGAAATGTGCACGGGCACCTGGGTGGCTCATTTGGTGAAGCATCAGACTCCTGGTTTCACTCAAGTCATGATCTCGTGGCTCGCGAGTTTAAGCCCCGCGTCAGGCTCTGCACTGACAGTGTGGAGCCTCTTTGAAAATCTCTCTCTCCCTCTGTCTGCCGCATCCCAGTTTATTATAAATAAATAAATAAATGCATGAATACACACATGCATACGTACATAAATGAATAAATAAACAAACAAATAAACCAATAAAATCACACAAAACTTTAAATGTGCATGGACTCCTGGTGGCTCAGTTGTGTGAGCTATTGACTTGTGATATAGGGGTTGTATGTTTGAGCAGCACACTGTGTGTACGGATGACTTCAAAAAGAGAAAATCTTTATGAACATTTTTAACATGCACGCGAAATAAAACATTGCAAAAGAGCCAACAATCTGCAGCCTCTGCGGGAGGGTACTGTGTCTCTAACACACCCCACATGCACACATCAGTGTATAACTGATGCCTGGCAGGGGTTTTAACGAGGGACAGGAAAACCAGCAGGGCCTGCAAGGACAATCTGGCAGCATCCACCAAAATTTTACATTCCACCTTCCGTGACCTGGCAGTTCTTTTTTTTCTAGAAATTTATGCTTCTTAATAATCACTAATGTCTATGACACAAGAGAACAAGATTTTTAACTTCAAAAACTGCATAGCGCCTGGATCCCATGGTCCAGAGAAGAAGGAAGTAGCTTGGGAGACTTGGGACCTTCACGGGACTGGGGCTGAGCTGCCATCCGAAGGACGACAATCCCCCTAAACCCATGGAAGAGACAGGAGTGCTCTCACACGTTCAGGTAAAAAGGCTGCGTGTGTGTAATGTGGGCCTGTCTCCCCGGGTCCTGTTCTGGGGACGCAGGAGGCGTCCCCCATGAGGGGGCCCCAAGCGGTGAGGACATGCTGCCACAGGCTGACCTTTCTGTGACTCGTGTTTCTCGGTCATGCCCTGGAAATTGAAGTCCACGACACTCTTGTCCATGTGGTTTGCCTTCAGGCTGTACTTGATGCCAACGTCGCTCGAGTAATTTGAGGGGACAGGACAGGGGTCGGGGACAAAGACTGACGATGGACTGGTCTCTTGTCAATCACTCACGACAGCAACATTCCGGAATTAGGAGTTACCAGGACATGACGCACATGTAGGAAAACACCACCCACGGTCACACACCAGTGAGCCAGCCTCGGCCTACAACTTGTGCACTGGGCAGCGAGGACCCCAAGCCTGTGACGGGCACCTGCTCCTGGGGCAGAAAAGAGCCGCGTTCCCACTCGGGAAAGTAACCCTTTGGAAGCTACTCACTTACCATCCCTTTCCAAAGGGACAGGAAATGTCCATACCTGGCCACAGCACCCGCGCCCTGGCTCATCTGATGACAAGCAAGAGGCGGAAGAAACCGGCTTGCTCAAGACACATCAAGTCCTCTGAGAAGGTGACACTCTTTCATCGGTAAAAAAGGTTCTACGACATGGGCACAACTGAAAGGTCAGCCAGTGATGTATTCGAGAGCACCCGTGTCCAGTAAAAGTGAACCATCATTAATTGAAAGGCTCGGGTTTACATTGTTGGGGGGGAAGATAGCTCTTCACTGACCGGGCCCCAGAGCCGACTGTCCAGGGAACACTGCTCAAAAAACAGCTTCCGTGGCGGTGACACAGGACCCACACACCCGGAGAGCACAGTCTTCCCCAGAGGAGACACCGCACTCCCCAGGAAACCAATTCCGGGGACATTGGCCTCTCCCCCCGCTCGACTGGCCGCAGGCCTTACCTTTCTGAGAGGCGTGTTTCTCAGTTTTCCCCTGGTATTCAAAGCCCACAGCAGAGTGCAATTACCACAAGAAGGGAAACACGTTTTTAGAGGTCTCCAAAACAGGCATCTGATCCCAGAACGCATGTGAACGGTGTGAAACCGCAAACCGTGTTATTTTTTGACCTCTGCCTTCCTAAGCCATGGGCAGGCCTACCTCACGCCCAAAGCTCTGGGGATGGAAACTTTCGGCCAGGAAACATTCTGCAACGCCCAGTAGGCAGTGCGGGTGGACCGGTAGCCACCCGCAGGCCCTGCACGGCAAGATGTGCTTGTGGACTTCAGCCCCCCAATGCCAACCCTCGGTGACCCCCTCCCGCCACACGCACACCTGCTTTTCCATGAGCTCTTCCAAGAACAATACTATCATCAGTAACGACAACGGGCATGGTGGGGGGCATCTGCGCACTCGGCCCTAGGAGACCGTGTGGATTCTGCGCAGGGATTTCTGTCACCCCATTTTACAAGCAAGTAACGCAGAATCGCAGCTGACATGTAGTAAAGGCTGAATGCAGACAGAGGGTTAACTCCTAAACCCAACTGCTGTGATGTAAAACAGGGTATACATGGCCCTCAGTCAGAGACTGAGAGACTGAGGCCCAGAGGCGCCGGGACACCGGGCCTTAGCCCTGGAAACGGGCACGTGTGCAGCACTCTGCCATGTCTGCCCTGAACACCACCGGGTCACAGTGATACCCATGCAGGGAGCCTGGCTAGAAATGGTCCCCACGGGCACGGTCTTAGGCAGTGGAAGGCTGTCTGTCCCTGGCCTATCTGATCTGTAGATACCAATGTGGGGGATTTCTACAAGAAACAGTGTTCCTCTTCTCACTTCTTAACCTGGCACATCATCTGAGTCAGGGACTGGGGCGGGAGGCTTCTAGAAGCTCTGCACCTGGACGGTCACCCCACAGGCCTGAGTCGAGGCTCTATCTCAAGAGGCCCAGTGCATACCCTGGTCTAGAGGGAGGGGCTCCATCACCTGCACTCTGGTTCCCATGACACCTCACTCACCTAGTCAACTCTGTCCACCTGGACACCAAACTTGCCTCCAATGCCCCTGATGGAGTGGACCTGGGACGAGTGCTTGGAGAGCTTCGACTGATACTCGTGGCCGACAGCTGACTGAAACAGGTCGCAGAGCAAAGGTGTCAGCTGCCGGGCATAGCAGCTGTATTAGACACCCCCGGGCAAGGTCCTCGGGGAACAGGCCTCCACCTTTGTCTACACCAGGGCTCCTCCTGGGAACAGGCTCTGTGTGCAAGCTGGTGGAGGAGGGATCCCCGAAGCCACCCAAGACCCTACCAGGTGGGGCTTGTGATCTGAGGGGCGTGGGGAAAGGGCCACGAGGCCGGGACCCTCCACAGCCGAGTCTGACACCTGGCACCCACAGATGGCGATACAATCACTAGCTCTGTAAAGCGAGGCACTTGCCTACCGTGTGGCGTAGGAATGAGGACCAGAGATTTGCGGCGACAGGCGGAGACAGACTCACGCTCTTGGTGACAGCATGCACTCCACCACTCTACACAGAAACTGCAATTGCAACGCCTGCTCTATCCACATACAGGGTCTGCCACGCAGGAAAGTCTAGGCTTCCCGCCACTCTGGCCTCGGTGGGACCAGCCACCTGGGCATCACAGCACTTTGCAAACAAAGCTTCTGGAATGCAGCCCCCACCGAGCATTTATATACAAGCCCGTTTCTGAGATCTGCCCACCACGTTCAGTAAATGCCAGATGTCCCACATCCTCCAAAGCTGAAAATATGGACTACCGAGCTCCCAGGCAGCCCCCGGCCCTGCCTGGCCTCCCAGCACCAGGCTCTGTCCCCAGTGTGGACGGCCAGACGTGTGACCCAGTGCGGGCATCTGAACCTTCCCTCTTACTGCCTGGGACACGGTGCATAGACACCCCTCCACCTGGTCTCTTCAGGGCCATACAAGATACCTGGGTCAGGAGGAGCTGGGGTGAAGAGGAAATCAGGAGGCCCTTCTCAGCACAGTTCAAGGGAGAGAGTGGCGAGGTTTATTCCAAACTTCGGAGCCATGCCACTCTCTCCCCTCCATGGCTCTGCTCTGATGTCCATCCTGCCTGGAGACCTGAGGCACACTGGACTCCCACAGCCTCCAGGCTTCCACTCAAAAGTGCTGACAAAGCTCCCCTGGAGGACAGCCTGCAGAAGGGACTCCCCAGCACAAAACTTAGCAGAAAGAAGTTGTAAGAGAGCTTTTCTAAGAGTACTGCCAGAGATGCAGAGTGGCAATTTTTCCAAGTTTTTTTTTTTTTTTAATCAAAACAGGTTGATCCAACTGAGAAAATCATGCCTATAACTAGGCATCAGCACCAGGGAGGGCATGGTCTGGAAGCCTAGTCTCATGGTCCAGGCAGAGGGATGGGCCGAGGCCAGGAACGAGACCAGGAGCGAGAGCAGGAATGAGGTCCGCCTCACTGGCTCCCCCGCAGACAAGGGCAGGATACCAGACAGCAGTGCAGACTGGGGACTGAAGGCTGCCACACCTGCCCAGGCCACACTCATGCAAACACATGCCTGCCTGAGCAGAGTTCTGCTCTCCAAGGCTCCATCACATTCTCCTCAAATCTTAACACAGGGATCTCAGAGCTCTTTCCAACTCAGAGAGGACAGGTTACAAAGAACTTCAGAGTTACGCGTTTTTGAGTTTCATTTTTTTATCTTTATTTTTTATTTTGTGTGAGACAAAGACAGAGCATTTCAGGGAGTGCAGAGATATTGAGAGAGAGAGAATCCCTAGGAGGCTCTGCACTGACAGGAGACAGCCCGATGCAGTGCTCAAACCCAGGAACCGTGAGATCATGACCTGAGCCAAAACCAGGAGTCAGACACATAATAGACTGAGCCACCTAGATTTCTGGCAAGTTGGTCCAATCTGGAAGAGCTGGAAGCCAAGCTTGCCTACAGGTGCAGGGAGGCACGGAGAGAGGGGCTGTGAGCCCATGGCAGCACCCCACCATATTCATCTGTAAGGGCAGTCTCCCCACTATACCAGGTGTAGACACCTGGGCATTTCCGTCAGCTGTCTGGGTACCATCACCGCACCGGCTGGTAACTTATGAGATATCGCTGAGCGCCTGCATGGTGCCAGGCCAGGCACGAGGTAAGGAGGACAGGTCCCAGCCCCAGAGAGCCTCCACGGAAATACAGTAATGTCCAGGGTGAGTGAAGGACCACAGGCAGAAGACACGGGGGAAAGGCAGCTGCAGACAGGCTGGCGGGAAGGAGGGCTCCTCAGGGAAGCTTCGGGGCCCAGTAAGGACAGAGCCCAAGGTGTTGAGAGGACAACAGAAGCAGAGAAGCCAGCAGTGACAGCTTTGTTGTTACTGCCATCAAGCTTCTCCTTGATAGATTCATTCTTTGCCCCAATGTGTCATTTTGCCAACCCAGAGCTAGAGACCCACACAGACCATGAATTTCTCTCCGTTTGAAATCCCTACAACCCCATGGGCACAGGCTTTGTTTCAGGAAGGAAAGGCCTCTACCTGTTTCTCTCACTGTCCCAAGCACACGGGGGTGACGGGTTGTCTGTACTGCAAAAGGCAACCAGGCAACTTTGTAGAATCCAAAGATGATTCCACTCCCCACTCTGCCTGTCTAGATATCTCCGGGAATGACAGTCACACCAGGAAACTTCCCTGTCTGTTTCCTGTAGCTCACTCTTGGTCCAACCCCAGCGTAGGCAAATTCCAGACCTGGTGTGCAGTGCCCCTAGGACGCCCCAAATATCTGCTCTGTGTGAACACAGTTCAGCGTGGCTCACTGTGACCCAGTGGTGCAGTTCTGCACTTGGCTCAACACTGAGTCCGATCTGAGCAGCATCTGGAATTACAAGGGATGGGTTAGAATTATAGACCAGAAATTCCGTATCAGCTGATGGCTTCCCTTCTATGCACAACAGAGGCAGACATCTGTTGGGTGAGAATAAGAGACACTGCTCAAACTGGGAAATTCACATCTACAGGGAGGTCTGCAGAATGTATACAGGTACCTCGCTGGAGAAACATGTAACACACCAACCCCTACACCGTACTCTCTTGCATGGGGCGTGGAATAGAGCGGAAGAGCTCCGGGTGTCTCAGGACAGAGGATGCAAAGTGCCACCAAAGGCTGATGTGTGCAGTCAACCATGCTGAACCCTATAGCTGGATGGCAGAGGAGGCTCGCCCACTGTCCTCAGTGAGTGCTCTCTCTCCGACTCACGGGAAGTGACTCTACACAGAGGGCCATGTTGGACTGTTCTGTCAAGGTCGTCAATGCCTGAAGGACAGCAAAGCACCTGCTGGCTGAACCCTCACCCGCGCACTGAAGGACAGCCCCAGATCTGGTTCTGGCACCAGCTGGCTGAAGGCTCGCCAGCGCGGAGAAGGAGAGTCTCTGATCTGGTTCTGGTCTACAGACTGGCACAGATTAGGCTCGTGGTGAACTGGGGGTAGCAGTGACACCAACACCCACACTCAAGATGCTTCTGAGCTTCTGTCCTCCACCCAGAGCCCCCCCACTGCCCCCCAGTAAGGCCTTCTGCCACATTGCCCACACCCCGGCACACATGAGAATCCTAAAAGAGCTTCTAAAACACAGGAACACTTCATGAGAAAGGTCAGTCAACAGAGGAGGATCTCACCTTCAGCGCATGGACTCAACGCTCTTCTGCAAGAAGTCTGAGCCCCTACTTCGCCAACTCTGTGCCCGCAGTGAACCGGCACATGCTGCCAACACCGACCTTGTCCATCCAGTCCTGCCACATGCCGAACTTCCTGCCATAACCATGAGAGGCTTTTGTTCCTCTTTCAAGCTCTTTTCCTTGAGGGTCTGGTGTTCTTAAAAATCATTCTCTCTCAACTTGTGTATGCTTGAAGGGAAGGGAAGGGAAGGGAAGGGAAGGGAAGAGAAAGAACTGGGAATTGTGGGAGGGCGTCGGTGCCTTCTAAGATGACACGTGAGGTCACGTGGTGGGATCTCTACACCACTAGGCCCCATTCCTCCACACCCCCAGTCCCTGCCTTTGCCAGTCTCCCCTTATTCTGCCAGGCCCATCTTGTCAGTAGGGGTCAGAGTCTAGTTTACAGGGAAGACAGAAACTAATGTGCTCCGGGCAAGTGAGTCATCCCAAATCCAACAGTAGGTGTACAAATCTTGGAATTTTCTATATTCATATGGTGAAAAGGTTCTCTTTCATCAGGTAGCGGGATTAGGAGAAGCACTTTGCAAGCCTCAGCTCATAGCAGAGGTGGAAAGCAAGTCAACAATCCCACATCGTAGAGACTCTGAGGACGCTAGTCAAAGACAGTGAAGCAAAATGTTTAGACAGCATCTCTTTACTTAAGTAGTACTGGGTTTACATATTCTTACATACTCGAAGGTGACATAAGAGACTATCAGAATTTATCATCTAAAGCCCCTTTCTACATTTAAAACCGAGAATAGTGAAGCAGATCCCAAGCTGTGGTCAAAATATGGCAGGTCAAGAAGCCTTTAGAGCTGTCACAATCAAGGGACCACAAAATGGCACAAAGGCGACCCCACAGGGCTGTCCAGGGGTCACCACGTCCACACATCTGGATGGCAATCCCAGAGTATATCGAAAAAGCAAACTGGCCCTGGCCACTGCCCAGTGTCCTTGGGAATGGTGATGGGGGTAGAACCGGTTCCTACACCTGGAACGGCCACAGGGTGCCCACAACTGTCCTAGGGGTTCTCCCAACATCCAGCATGTTTCAAAGCCATGGGAACAGAAACGACGATGAGAGCAATGGTGACTTCACTGGCTCGGGAGTCGGCTCCCAGGGCCTCGACATCCTCACGTGGCTTCTGTGGAAGGTGTGGGCTCAGCAAGTCAGGGAGGAACCTACACTGGTGTCTAAAATACCCACACTACAGACTTCACCCTCTTTTGGGGATGATTTCCTGGCTCTGCCTCAGCCAAGAACAGCTTCATTTTCCTGAAAGCTATTGGGGCCAAGGAAGTCGAGCACCGCAGGTGACCAAACAGATCAGAGGGATGGTCCCTCACAGTAGGGACGGGAAGGTCCAATCGGAAGCCGGTGCAGCCTAAAGAAAAGTCTGAGCACAGTTTCAAGGTTCCTTTTACCTACACTTCCTGACTAGGAGACACCACCGGGAGAAGTGGCAGCGTAAGGCCATGCCAAGTCAGGTGCAGGGCCCGCTCTCCCACGGGACAATCCCTCGGCTCTCCTATTTGGGGCTTCTCATGAGAATATGGGACTTAGAAAACAGCTCCCCAGTATATCCCATGCGAAGTGACAAAGCAGGAAAATTAGAGTCGTGGAGGGGAGTTTAAGGTCCAAAGTATTCAAAGACATGGTGTGTGGTAGGAACACCCACTTGCAGAGAGCGTAGGTGAACGAGTCCTTGATGAAATCTCCCCTCTTGAAGACAAGATGCTAGAATCATCAATACTGTTTGTGATGGGAGATTCTAAGCCACCACATACCTACGTGAACACATGTATAAAAGCACAGGGTCACGTGTTGTGGGAACATCAGCTCCCAAGACAGACCAAGTCGTGCCAGTGTGGGTTCACAGGAAAGCTGTGTCCCCCTGGTCTGTGTCTCTGCCTTTCAAAAGACCAATTTCACACCAGCATTAAGATAGTCTCTTCCTTGATTGCTCATGGTGCCCAGAAACTTTCACGGTCTTGGCCCCCATCTCTGCTCCTTTCCACTTACATCATTCAGAAAAGTGTAGTCAATGAGGAGTGAAGCCGACACAGGGGATTGTAAGAAACACAGACAACCCAAATGAAAGCAAGAGGAAAATCACCTTTGGGAAAAGGGAGACAGAAGGACACTGGTGACTCATACCACAAAATAGGGTCAGTTTCCCATGGATCTCATCAGCACCCCCTCTTCCTGGGGAATGGACATGGTGTGGCCTTCCTAAGATTCCACATCTGAAAGAGCAGGGCCCCGGGTTAGGGATGCCTGGGAGAACGGCTCTCAGAGGCCACCAACAAGCTCTCTGGCCACAGTGTGACAGCTCTAAGCTTGGGGGGCTGGGCAGCTGGGCCACCAAATGCATACCCACAGCCCCGTGGGTTTAAAAATTAACATGAATAGGGGCGCCTGGGTGGCGCAGTCGGTTAAGCGTCCGACTTCAGCCAGGTCACGATCTCGCGGTCCGTGAGTTCGAGCCCCGCGTCAGGCTCTGGGCTGATGGCTCGGACCCTGGAGCCTGTTTCCAATTCTGTGTCTCCCTCTCTCTCTGCCCCTCCCCCGTTCATGCTCTGTCTCTCTGTCCCAAAAATAAATAAAAAACATTGAAAAAAAAATTAAAAAAAAAAATAAAAATTAACATGAATAAAAAAGAAAATAAGATGTTGGAGACTAAGACAACCTTAGCCCTCTATTTTTGCAATGTGACGATGCCTTACTCACTGCTTTAATTACAAGTGAAAATTTTTCTTATTTTTGTTAACTTTATTTTGAGACACAGCACATGCGTGAGTGGGGGAGGGGAGAGAGAGAATCCCAAGCAGGGTCTGTGCTGTCAGCCCAGGGCTCGATGCGGGCCTCAAACCCACAAACCATGAGATCGTGACCTGAGCCGAGGTCAAGAGTCAGACGCTCAACCAACTGAGCCACCCAGGCTACCCTAATTAAAAAATTTTAAATTAATGGACATTATTTTATTCTCCTGAAAATGTTTACAGATAGCTTTTACTTAATATTCCGAGAGCATCCTGGCCTGAAAACCAGAGCCATGGCCCTGAAGCACGGAGGCTAGGCTGTGGGCCTCCCCTCAGCACCAGTAGAGAAAGGTTCTGTTCACCTCCTCTCAGGATGGCTGGCCGGTCGCACTGAAAACAATCCAAGCAAGCGGGATGACAGCCACCGGTTGCGCAGGAGAGGCTGACCTACCCTCTAACTGCTGGATGTGCTCTGGTGTGTGTGCCCCGAAACCCTGTGGGCGGCCACCATGCCCATGGCTCACAGCGGACGGAGGCCTTGGAGGCGGCACAGTGGGACACAGGCCTCCCTGCACCTGGCCCTCACCACAGCCCAGCCTGGCTGGCATCCTGGCGTCCAGGCCTGATGCTGCTTCCTCTCACGTGTGAGCAGGATGGTTTCCTCTTGCATCACTGTCTCCCACGCACGTCCTAGTGCCTTTCCAGAGTGGTTCCTGTCTCAGGGGTCCCTGAAAGTGCCTTCTACCAAAGCAGAGAACACTCACCCCCACCAGGCACATGCACGCTCGTGGCTAGGAGAGGCCCAGCACACTCGAGTGAGAAGATCAAACGGCAGTAATCATGATGCACGCCAGAGGTCCTCTTGACCATTTTCCATCTTCCGCTTTCTTCCTGGACAGTCTAGGGCCTGTCATGTGACCCCAGAGTCCTCTTCCCCGTGGGAGGGTTGGGCCCGTCCTCCCCACCCTGATGCCTCCGGGGTAGGACTAAGCAGAGCAGGCCTTCTCCAGAAACGGGTGGACTGGGGAGGTGGTCCCTCTATGTCCAAATCTCTGGAACCTGTGCATGTGACTTTATTTGGAAAAGCAGGCTTTGTAAGTGCAGCTACGTGGAGGACCTGGAGACCACCCTGGACTCCCTGGGGAGGGGGCTGGGGAGTACACGGATGAATGATCTTAAAACAGGAGTCAGGTAAGATCCACCGAGAAGGGACAGGGCACGGGGGCCAGCAAGCACCGAAGCCGGGCAGGATGGAGCCTCCCTGCTCCCGCTGAAATCTGCCCATGCACCGGGTGGTGTGGACACAGCGCTGGCCTCAAGTCAGGACGGGGAAAGGTGCCGCAGGAAGACAAGGAGGAGAATCAGCAGAATCCACGCCACTTCTTCCCACCGAGGACTCAAGCGACAGGGGGGTAAGAGAAAGCAGAACGTCAGAGATGTTGAGAAACACCATCAAGTGAAGCCACATCATCAGGAAGGAGGCAACAACCCCTCTTGGGCATGCGCCTGCTGCCCCTCTGCAGAGGCCATGGGGACACACCCCTCCCGGTACCGCAGAGCACGCAACTGGGAGGTGGCAGGACTCAGCCAGCAAAAGGCGAGGAGGAAAGTGTGAAGTCACAATTGCATTCAGAACACTCGACGTGACACACAAGAAAGGACCTTAGGGGCAGCAGTGATGAGGGTAGAGAGGCCTCAAGGAGGAGTGTGTAGCGGTAGGAGAGTCAAGGGTATTCGGTGGGACCTGGCGGGTCTGTGGAAAGGCCTGCAAGCCCCGGAACATTCAGTATGGGGAGAGCACAGCCAAGGATGGCTAACGCGTGTTCTCAGAGAGGCCACACCCCTCGGACATCTGCTCGGTGCTTGGTCTGTTTCTCAACTGACATTTCTTTTTTAAGCATCATTGGATTCACCAAATCAAGTTTTAAGAAACCGTGTGCAACCTAATGTACCTGTGGGGAATTGGTCTGTTTCCGGAAACTCTCAGATGCCGAAGGCTTGCCCAGCTTTGGTGGGGAAAAAAACAGAATCTTAGATGTAAAACGCAGGGAAGCACTTTGTTGTTCCAAACCTCACACTTAACACTAAGGACCAGGAAGTGCAGAAACTAAAGATCAGCCAGCAAAGGTTCTCAACAGGAAGACACAGAATGACCTAACTATGCCCTGACAGAAAGGAGAAGGGAAGTCTTACTCCACAGAAAGAAACTATGGGTCCTTCACAGTTAGTAAACGATCGGCCCTGGCGGGAGAGACAGTACAGGAAGAGGAAAGCCCAGCGATTGTCAGCTGTGCCCTCCACACAAGGCCCACGGGTCAGGGCGTCCATCCCTTGACCCAATGGCCATAAGCTCTCTGTGGCGGGGAGGGAAGGAACCATCCCAGAGTCGCCTGAGCTATGAGGGATCTTGTGCCACAGCCTCCTGAAGTGGCCTCGTGAGGGCTGCTTCGGAATCTGTGTCTTCTCCTGTCTCTGCCCCTCCCATGTTCATGCTCTGTGTCTCTGTCTCTCAATAATAAATAAACATAAAAAACGTAAGGAAAATCTACAAATGGAGAATGAGGTCCAGTCTTTAAACTTGTTCACAAACAAATGTAAAAAGTTGATTTCCGTAAGAACAGTAAGACCTTTATTAGAGTCGCACTACATAATTTCCAGGGTCTCGCGCGTTCCTCCTGGGTGCACACCCAGCACCCTGCCCCGCGGTGGGAGCCCAGTGCTTCCTGATTGGTCTTCTGAGAGTTGTGGTGCCAGGGAGCTCAGGGTGGGCGTGGGGCAGGGGTGGGGGGAGGACGGGCCCAGGTCCCCCCCGCCCAGGCTTGCCGCGGCCTCAGCTCCCAGGTTCTGCGGGTCACTGCAGGCAAGCTGCCCAGGCCCCCAGGACTAGGCTCTGATAGAGCCAACGCACCGAGGACACCCACGATGCCTAGCTGTAGTAGGTGGAAGAGCACACTAATATTCAAGCAGATAAGCAGAAGTTAGGAGTCATCTTAGATCATTGAAGCCTGAGCGCGCCACAGCCTTGTTACATACGAAGTCGGCCATTCTCCACCATTGTTCACATTCCAGTCAAAGAGCCTCCCGTGGCGCCGTCGCCTAGGGGCTGGGGCAGGTCAGCATGTCACGGACCGACGACCAGCTGCATCTTCTTTGGCTGCATAGAGGACAGAGAGGAAGTGGCCCAGAAGTCTGCAGGGAGAGTCTCTGCTGACCCAGCAGCTAAGTCACAAATGTCCTTGGGTCTACACTGTTTTCTCCAAGAAGGTGCCTTCCTAAAGTTTTGTCATCATCCGGAAATCAAGACTGATTGGAAATTAAAAAACAAAAGTGTATACTAAAGTTACCAGCCCTTTCAAATGACCTCGCTCTGCAATTTTGTTTACAGGTATTTACCCACATTCCTGACAGCCATCGGGCCCCCTGCCCAGAAGGCAGTCCCAGGGGGTAGAGGGAGACAGGGCCACGCTTGTGCCAGGACCCTGACCGGGCACAAGTCAGCAGAATCCTGGGCTGCCTGGGCCTGCTCCACTGTCTATGTGAAATCACCTTCCTGCCATAGAAGATATTACCTTTTCGCTTTCCCAATAGTCTTTAAGCTGAAGACTGTGCCACACGCTGGGACAGTCCCACAGCACCCTTTCCCTTGCCCTGTTCTCCTCACATTCATGTGTTCGTTCTTATGGCAATATGACAGTCTTAAGTAGTGGTGTGGGAGTAAATCAGTCCTGGTTTTGTAGAAGGAGAATGCAACGTTTTGTGTCTTTTCAAATAAATAACTGAAACATTCCTCCAGAGCACAGGGCCCTGGATTGCAGTGAGATATCCGGCTACCCCAAAAATACAACTTACAGGCTCTATTCCCAGGCTGCAGCCAACGTGTTATGATGTCAAAAATATTTCTGAAGACTATCAGTGTCAAATACCAAAAATGAAAGAAACCAAACTCCTCATCTCTGTGAAACTATTGGTTTCTCAATAGCTAATTGGTTTGTTTATTTATTTTTTATAGATTTTTTTCATTTTTGAAAGAGACAGAAACAGCAAGAGTGGAGCAGGGGCAGAGAGTTAGGAGGAGAGAGAATCCTAAGCAAACTCCCCACTGTCAGCACTGCGCCCAATGCGAGGCTCAAATTCACCACGTGTGAGAACACGGCCTGTGCCGAAACCAAGACTCACATGCTTCACTGACTGAGCCACCCAGTCGCCCCTGTTTTTAGAGTTTGAGAGACAGAGAGAGAGAACGAGTGTGTATGAGGAGAAAGGGGCAGAGAGAAAGGAGGAAGACGACCCAAAGCAGGCTCCACGCAGAAAGCAGCCAACCCACACTTTTTGTTACCTCTGAACTTACAAAAATACACATTTCGGGGAGCACTGGGGTGGGAGAACCAGAAGGCACTACCACGAATCTTAGTGTTTTCATTACAGAAAGTATAAGGATGTGAAAGAAAACACATCAGCAACATCTAAGGGACAGAATTTTCCCAGCATGGTTCCAGGAGCAAAAGGTCTACTTTCAGTATCAAATTGCATACAGCCAGGTGGCAACTATCCAAGTTAGTGTAAAACACTTTTATACACTTCAAACATAGGGACATTCAAATCAGACCACTGTTAAACAGTTTCTACAAATTTCCATTCCCAGGGAACCAAAAGCCTGAGGGTTCCTACGGAATTGTGAGCAGTAACAGAAATAACGGCATTTCACCTGAACTACAACTGACAGTGTGCCAGTCATGATCCTTATTATGAGTTCTGAGAAGGAGACTACATTGAGGCAGACAGAAAGAGAAACCAACGGACAAGTCTGGGGACTGAAGGGGATACGGCCTCTAGCGGGAAGGTGCCCTGTGGGCCCAGTGCGGATGTGAGGCACCCCACTCCAGACCTCGTAGGCACTCGGGCACTGAAGAGTGGCCACATGTGTTGCCTGCTATCCAGTATCGCAGAGCCCACTGAGTTCTTCCCCGGCTCAAGGCCCCGTACCGTCATCCCACCATCTCCAATGTCCCCACTTGGCCCACCTCCTGCTCTACCCCGCTAGACTGCAAACCACCTCTTCTGTTGAAGAGGGCTCACTTTTATTTTTCAGTTGTCGGATCACTGGGATGTGGTCTCAACCTGCCTCCTTCATCCACTTAATTCAGCTCTGGGACACGCTCAACCCACATGCGACCTGCTCTGCAGTGGAAAGTCCCAGGGAGATATGCCCGCACCACTCCTGTGGGCCTCCATCCCGGGCATCACAGTGCCTCAGCTGCTTGGTAGGAAACGAAACCCACTGCTGTTACTCGTTGTCAAAATCAAGACCAGTTAAAAATAAGAGGTACTGAATAGATTGCAAAGGTCAGAGTCTATTTAAGAGAAACTCAAAAACTACAGGGGAAGGAAAAAGGAGGGCAACCTAGTGAGTATGCCAGAGAGACCACCAGATGAATGACAGTTTCTGAATGCTGCTGACCATGTCCTCACAGGGGCTGCAGTTACACATAATGTGATGGAGCTTCTGTGATCAAAGTATCTCGTGGATATTTAGATGCAGACACTCTTAAAAGCCATGAGACTGCAGTGCTCCCACTGTTCCCATTTACAAGTGATTAAAAGGAAGCACAGGAATGCTAATACGTAGCTTCCCCAGAGCCCCAAACTCATCTGTGCAGGAGCCAGGCTCAGAGTCAAGTGCTCTGGGGTCACGCCCTCCCTGCACAACTTCTCAAGGTGGACTGGGAATGCACGGGGGTCCTTTCCAGATTTCATACATGCTCTACGTCCTCCAGGAACCATACTTTAATACGGGCCTCAGGTTCACTGTGGAGGAGATATAACCTATTTGCAGCGATATAGAACACTGAACAACCACTGCTTCAAAACCAGGTACGCTGAGAACTGCTCAGCAAGATGACAAATAACACAATGCTTATTTTTTAAAATTTATTGTGTTTATCAGCTTGTCCACCCAATTTGCTGAGTCCCAGGGCACCCTGGGAAGGGTTTTCAACCTCCAATTCAGCGGCTGTGGGGAAGCAGAGTGATGAAATGGGAGGCGGGGGGTGTCAACAGCCACATGAAGGTCTCCCGACGGGGAGGGGTCTGCAGGTCGAGTGACTGCAGATCTAGAGGAACGATGCCAGTAAGACCTCCCGCATGCGGGAGCCATGCAAAGGACACCAACCTGTTCAGGCGGTCTTGTCACTAGCGTGGCCGGGGTGGACCTTTTGTTTCTTGCCTAGCAAGCAGCGCACTGAAGACTGATGACCTTCTTTTTGGGGGCATCGTACAGCAAGTCCTGGCTACTGCTAATGCTGCTGAGGTTGCTCAAGGGGCCATCCTGAGACCCTGTCGATCTGGGGGACGCACGGAAGAGCATCTTCCACGTGTGCTCGGCACAGGACACACCGCCCCACGCGAGTGAGAAGCACAGGCCGGCAGCTGCCGGGGAGGGCTGAACCCAGGGAGCTGACACTCTCTCCCTCCCAAGCAGATCTGGACTCTAAGTGCCCTGGGTCGAGAACGCTCGGCAGCCCTTCCAGGCCGTGACCCGGGAGCACAGAGCACACGCACAACCAGAGCCAGCCCAGGACACGGTGCCAGTAAAAGAGCGGCTGCACCACAGTGGTTCGTTCGTGCTGAGTGTGTTACCAGAACGGACCGTGAGCGCGGCATGGGATGAGCTCAGATGGCACGCACTCCACACCTGAGGGCACAACGCCGCCTACCCACCAGGCCTCGGTAGGGGAGAGCCCAGGGAGGACAGATTCCACCATACAGATGGGGAGGCAGCCGCCAGGCCCTGGAATAACGTTCCGTTCTGCAGCTACTTCTACCAAACTCCAAACGTTCAAAAAATGTAGGAGAGGAAGGACACAGTGGGCAAAGACCGAATCAAACACCCCACGTTTGACTTGAAGACAGCGAGGCCTTTGCAACCGCCTCTCACTTCATGCACATCTCGTCGTAACATGGTGTTCATTACTTGTGAAATGATGACATCCTTCCGCGCGTTGTCTAGATCTTCCTCCACCTTGGCCACGAGAGTGGAGAGGGCAGCTAGGCACTCCTTCATCTGGCTCTGCACCTTTGAAAGCCAGAAAGGGAAGCAACATGTGATGGCCCCCACTGCTGGTCTTCATATGTTTTTTTTTTAAAAACAAGGGGTAAAAAGGAAACCCCCTCCATTCAAATCCTGTGATGATGTCTGGAGCTGACCTCTTTGCATGTGGCCCCTGATTCTTCTTCGAAGAAACTATACCACTCCAGTGCCACACATAACTGCTCTCTCACCTGGAACCAAAGGGATTGAGTTTGTACGCAGAGGTGTTTCATTAATCCTTACTGTAAAGCCACCCTAAGGTCCCCTTCGCTTTAAATAACATGACAGAATGCTGGTAAGGTCTTTCACGGATGCTCATGTTCACAAACTTGCTTGTTAACAGCTTTCAATTTGACATTGGAGACAAATCTTCCCCGAAATAAATCACATTATGCAATTTGTACCAGCAAATCGATACACACAACATTTCCACCAACCACTGCTTTTTAACCAAACAGACCCGTCTTCTTACAAGAATTCAAGAAGCTTAAAAGGAAACTCCAGTCACACAAACACGCAACGTATGCCTGATAACACACAGCATGTGCACAAGTCGAGAACCGCCGTGGCCAGGCACACTGTTTCATCCTCCGTTTTGTCGTTCTCCATAATGGAGTTCAAGACCTTAAGCACCTCCGCCTCACTGCACACGCCGGCCTGAGTCTTCGCCTGTCGCCGTATGACTGTTTTCCGAAGAGATCTCTAGTGCCTGGAGACGAGGAATTCCAAATGTTCCAGCAGCAGCTGGCGGGAGAGGCAAAAGGAAAAGCGTGTTTCAAGAACACCTTCAATTCCGGGCCTCAAGTTCACCAAATGCAAAACCAAGTCTGAATCCCTTCAGTTCAGTCCCCAGTTAGGGAGCTGCCCCCACGAATGTGTTAAGAGAGCCTTACTTCTCCACACAGATCAAACGAGGTCTGAGAACAATGGGTCCCAGCCAACTCCATGGGGACACGTGGACAAGAGGAGTGAATGGTGTCGTGTGTTGAAAGACACTGGCAGTGCGCCTACTGACCCTGGTGTTGTTTCTCTCCGCCTTCAGTTCGACGACCTCTTCCTCTGTCTGCAAGAGCTGCTCCTACAGCTGCTGAGCTCCGCAGTGAGTGCTGTACACTCCAGGGGTCGGAGAGGGGACAAAAGTGGAGAGTCACAGGGGGTCATGAGCCAGAGCGCACCAGGCCTCCGTGGCTCTCCAGAGTCCACTCACCCCAGTCCACTCACCCACCAACCTCAAGTAGCAACACACACAAGTCCCCTCCTCACCACCCACAGGAATCCCGGGGATTTTCGGAGGGACCGACACTCAAGGGGACAGACATTTTCAGGTGCCTGGCAGGTCTGTGACTCAGGAACCCTGCTGACTCGGGAGCAACAGGCCGAGAAGGCTGCTGCCCATCCCCAGCCTCTGGCCTCGTCTGGCAAGCAGGCTTGTGGAGCGGCAGCGGGGAAAGGCTGACGGTACTCAAAGGCTGCCGTCGTAGCCTGAACACCTGGCTCAATAAAAGTCAACCATACCAAACGGGCTTTTCAAAAATGATGGTAGGACTCGACGAAAGGGAGAGTTTACGACTTATTTCCTTAGTCAAGCAGGAAATATTATGGAGGAAGGGTTTCTGAGGAGAGTGATGCCAGGGCCCACCACCCCGCGTGGGGCTTCTCTCCCGCCAAAACTGAGCGCCCGCCCAGGACATGGGGTACAGGTGGGCTCCAAGGAGGTGGACGCACACTCTCCAGTCAGTCGAGCGCAGAGCCCGGTGCAGGGCTCAGTCCGTGAACCAGGACATCATGACCTGAGCTGAAACCAAGAGTCAGACGCTTAACCCCCTGAGCCACCCAGGCGCCCCAGAGCTTTTGGCTCTGTAGGACAAATGAGGGGATAAGGTTCACTTATCAGCTGACATTCCAAATAGCGAGAGTGGTTGATTCGTCAATTCTAGAAAATCATTGTACAAACAGGTGACATTCTTCAAGTTCCTTCATGAATTAACCCTTTCCTAATCAACGGGAACTTTACCACAGAACTACCCACGTTCCTCGCAATCTGACTTGACAAGGTGAACCCATAGAAGCCTATCTGATCCTTGAGGTAGGACTGTGCAGGCCCATTTCTATGTGGGGATTTTTTTTTCCAATAAATACATCGGAAACTTTTCTGGAGATGTGTGACATTTGGAAAGACTGGCAGATGAGCTGAGCAGCTTCGAAATATCAAAAATAGTAAGTAAAAGGTAGGGCACGAGAGCATGAAATATAGGCAGATACTAGGCTATTATAGCATTTCCTACCCGAAAGCATACACAAATCTACTCTAACAAGGTAATACTCACAAAAATGTGCTCATGTAAACAGACCATACCTACATGGTGCCATTTGCAGTCAAGAGAAAGGCAAACAAATGTGGAGACGCAGGATTAAGTCCTAACCGCCCAACATGAGCTTTAGCAGATGCTGTCCTCTGGGGGAAGTGTGCACCACCTCCTGTTGCTCTTGAGGTCCCCTCAAGTGTTGCACGAATCTGCTGATCAGCAACCGGGAAGCAGTTCCTTTCTCCGGTAACTCAGGCACCACAGTAAAAGTGATTTCTCAGGGTTCCTGTGTATTTTTCAGTGTGTTAAGCATTCGAGGGAGCATGCAGCCAGGCCTCCTGGGACCCATGTGTGTCACCACCACCTAAGCGTTCATCAGGAGGAACATCGTGTGCGAGACTTGTGTGCACTTGGACAGCCTACCCTCACACGGGCATAAGGGCAGTAAGATCTGACATACAACGAATAACGTGTTGTTCCATAACCTGGCTTTCAAAAAATGACATTACCTTGTAGCATGCCTCTCTCTGTCCCTGCCCGGAGAAAATCCCTCTCAGCCTACTACCACAGGCAGGTTTTGTAATGTAACAATGTGTTCAGACTGTATTAGGAATATGGCTGTAAACCTGCAGGCTAGAAAAGCTTTGTAACCATTCATTCACCCGTGTATCTCCTAGGCCATGACGAAGCAATCGTACTGATTACACCAGGCCATCATAAAGCATTCACCCTTAATTGGTAATGCATGAATTGTTACATTCGTATATACACAGGAATCTTTCCAATTCCTCTCATTTCTGATGCATAGTGCTAATGATACACGTAACAGCGTACTATGTCACCTAAGCCAGCACTGATGCGGGTTCTGATAGACAATTCATTCTAGAAACAAACGGAGAATAAACTTAGGGATCAATACAGTGCCGAGCTGTGCACCTATTTTCCCTGTAACTTAAAACTGTTTCCCTAGCTTACTTGACTCGAAGAATATAGTATATAACACACACAAGATACAAGTGCTAATGCACTGTTTGTGTTTCTACTAAGGTTTCTGGACAACAGGAGAGTTTGAACAGTTAAGTTTTCTGGGGATGCAAAAGTTATACATGGATTTTCAATTGTGGGCAGGGTGGAACCCCGAACACCAAGTTGTTTTACGGTCAGCTGTACGCATCCGAGGGGAAGAACGAAGCAAGCACGACCATTGTCAACATCAGAAAAGAGTAAAATAGAAATAGATTTTCTGTTTTAATTTTTTAATGTCATTCTTTATTTCTTAGAGACAGAGACAGAAAGCAGCAGGGGAGGGCCAGCGAGAGAGGGAGACAAGGAATTCAAAGTAGACTCCAGACTCTGGGCTGTCAGCACAGAGCCCGATTCGGGGGTTACCTCTCCAACACAAAGATCATGACCCGAGCTGAAGTCGGTCACTTAACCGACTGAGCCACCCAGGAGCAGAATAGGAGCAGTTGGAGGGTCCTTGTACACAGGGCAAACATGTTTCCCCAAACCACTTAGTTACCAAGGTGCTCAGCAACACCAAGCACTAAGGGTCAGCAGGCAGGACACAAGTTCAGGAAGAAAGGCCGGCTTCTCAGAGAGTGTGGCGTATTGTACACGGATGGGGCAGGAAGCCAGCAACTCTGCAGAGCAGAAGGCACCCCCCCCCCCCCACAGACAAGATGCTGCCAGGCAATGGCGGCAGGAGCAGGGAAGACTGCAGTACTTGGCCCCTCCCTGAGTCCACCCGAGTGAAGACAGGGTATAGATCTCCAGGGACCTCACAGATGGCCTCTGAGACAGGCAAGGTCCACACCACAGGACCCACAGACCAGCAGGGAGACGGAAGAGCAGGAAAGAGGCAAAGCCATCTCCCTGGCTTCTGACCACCAGACCAGGGAGCAAGCTGCCCTGTTCCCAGGAGGAGGCACAGGTGTGGGGAGGAGGGTGGTGGCCCGTGGGGAACTCAAAGAGCCCACAGTCCGCCCAGATGGAGCTTCACTACGAGGTGCTTGGAAAGTCGTCCGGGAGACAGAGTGGGGTGCATGAAGGAGAACACAGGGCAAGGAAAACCGCCTCCCCGAGTCTGACCCACGCCGACCCATGGGACAAAACGGCCATCCTGCAGCCACACTGTGCGCACGTTCCCCCTATTCCACCGAACCACACACTCCCATGCCCTTCTATTGCTCTCCGTAAAACCACATACGTCTCTGGGCGAGGTACCTGCAGCACATACTCAGTGTTCAGCACCTAGTACAGTGCCTGCCACGCACTCCAGGAACAGGTGAATTCTTTAGTGTACGCCTTGTACCCACACACGTAAAATTACACACGTTGCTTTTAAATATTACGTAGTTCTGTATAGGATATAAAGACGCACCCTGTCCGGTGCTTTATGTGATGGGTGATGGAGGGGCTTGTACCTGTTGCCTAAAGCACGAATCTTAGAGCTCAACCCACACGTTAGAAGGAGCCACTCTACCCAATGACGTCTACACTGCATCCATTCTTGTCTCCTCCCCCAGCCCACTATCCACACATTACCAGCACCAGCTTTTAAAAACTTCAACAACATCATGCCAGTCCTTCCCCCTGAGGACACAATGACCCCAGGACCTTATCTGAAAACCCAACTCCTTACAGGGTAGGTTCTGTCCCAACACCAGCTGCCTGGTGCCTCACCTGGCTCCGCTTCCGCTTCCATCGCTCACAACAAAGCCAAGCTCCTCCTTGACCCCGGCCTTTGGCCTCGGAGTCAGACTGCTGGGAGAGTGCTCGGTCAGCCTCAGCTCCCGGGAGACCTCTCCGGAAAAGGCGTTTCCTGAACCACCGTGCGCAAGTAAGCAACACTTCCTCTTAACCCCTTCACTCTTTCAGACACTTTTTCAGATGGGCCTCCACCACCATCTCCGAGGAGCACAGAAGCCAGAGCCTGGCGACCACAATGGTGCAGAGTCACAAAGGGGAGCCACAAAGGTGGGTGTTTGTGTCTCTGCAGATGGTTCAGGTGCACCAGCACAGAAACCCTTGTTGTGGGGTTTGCACTGTACACTTGAAGTGCATCCCGTCCCCAACCTGCTTCAGAGTCTGGGTCCCTCCATCTGCCCCTCCCCTGGCCACACTCTCTGTCTCTCTAAAAAGTAAATAAACATTACGAAAATTAGAAAATAATGAACACTGATGAAACACTCAAAGAATAAGTGTCAATTAAGCCATCCACTTCCTCTGCCTGCCCTGCCACAGCCAGCCCGTCACCACAAAGCCTGCCCTGGGCAGGCACCTGACAGGGGAGGAGGGCAGTGGTGTAGGGGGGTGGGGCTGGGATGCTGACACCATCACCACCCCATGGACGCTGGCTGAGCGTGGGCAAACTGGATGGTCATTTTATTTATTTATTTATTTATTTATTTATTTATTTATGCTTTATACTGTATATACTTTATTTTTTTTTTATTTTTTAATATATGAAATTTACTGTCAAATTGGTTTCCATACAACACCCAGTGCTCATCCCAAAAGGTGCCCTCCTCAATACCCATCACCCACCCTGCCCTCCCTCCCACCCCCCATCAACCCTCAGTTTGTTCTCAGTTTTTAACAGTCTCTTATGCTTTGGCTCTCTCCCACTCTAGCCTCTTTTTTTTTTTTTTTTTTTCCTTCCCCTCCCCCATGGGTTTCTGTTATGTTTCTCAGGATCCACATAAGAGTGAAACCATATGGTATCTGTCTTTCTCTGTATGGCTTATTTCACTTAGCATCACACTCTCCAGTTCCATCCATGTTGCTACAAAAGGCCATATTTCATTTTTTCTCATTGCCACGTAGTATTCCATTGTGTATATAAACCACAATTTCTTTATCCATTCATCAGTTGATGGACATTTAGGCTCTTTCCATAATTTGGCTATTGTTGAGAGTGCCGCTATAAACATTGGGGTACAGGTGCCCCTATGCATCAGTACTCCTGTATCCCTTGGGTAAATTCCTAGCAGTGCTATTGCTGGGTCATAGGGTAGGTCTATTTTTAATTTTCTGAGGAACCTCCACACTGCTTTCCAGAGCGGCTGCACCAATTTGCATTCCCACCAACAGTGCAAGAGGGTTCCCGTTTCTCCACATCCTCTCCAGCATCTATAGTCTCCTGATTTCTTCATTTTGGCCACTCTGACTGGCGTGAGGTGATATCTGAGTGTGGTTTTGATTTGTATTTCCCTGATAAGGAGCGACGTTGAACATCTTTTCATGTGCCTGTTGGCCATCCGGATGTCTTCTTTAGAGAAGTGTCTATTCATGTTTTCTGCCCATTTCTTCACTGGGTTATTTGTTTTTCGGGTGTGGAGTTTGATGAGCTCTTTATAGATTTTGGATACTAGCCCTTTGTCCGTTGTGTCATTTGCAAATATCTTTTCCCATTCCGTTGGTTGCCTTTTAGTTTTGTTGGTTGTTTCCTTTGCTGTGCAGAAGCTTTTTATCTTCATAAGGTCCCAGTAATTCACTTTTGCTTTTAATTCCCTTGCCTTTGGGGATGTGTCGAGGAAGAGATTGCTACGGCTGAGGTCAGAGAGGTCTTTTCCTGCTTTCTCCTCTAAGGTTTTGATGGTTTCCTGTCTCACATTCAGGTCCTTTATCCATTTTGAGTTTATTTTTGTGAATGGTGTGAGAAAGTGGTCTAGTTTCAACCTTCTGCATGTTGCTGTCCAGTTCTCCCAGCACCATTTGTTAAAGAGACTGTCTTTTTTCCATTGGATGTTCTTTCCTGCTTTGTCAAAGATGAGTTGGCCATACGTTTGTGGGTCTAGTTCTGGGGTTTCTATTCTATTCCATTGGTCTATGTGTCTGTTTTTATGCCAATACCATGCTGACTTGATGATGACAGCTTTGTATTAGAGGCTAAAGTCTGGGATTGTGATGCCTCCTGCTTTGGTCTTCTGTCAATCGATGCAGAAAAGGCCTTTGACAAAATCCAGCACCCTTTCTTAATAAAAACCCTTGAGAAAGTCGGGATAGAAGGAACATACTTAAAGATCATAAAGGCCATTTATGAAAAGCCCACAGCTAACATCATCCTCAAAGGGGAAAAACTGAGAGCTTTTTCCCTGAGATCAGGAACACGACAGGGATGCCCGCTGTCACCCCTCTTGTTTAACATAGTGCTGGAAGTTCTAGCATCAGCAATCAGACAACAAAAGGAAATCAAAGGCATCAAAATTGGCAAAGATGAAGTCAAGCTTTCGCTTTTTGCAGATGACATGATATTATACATGGAAAATCCGATAGACTCCACCAAAAGTCTGCTAGAACTGATACATGAATTCAGCAAAGTTGCAGGATACAAAATCAATGTGCAGAAATCAGTTGCATTCTTATACACTAACAATGAAGCAACAGAAAGACAAATGAAGAAACTGATCCCATTCACAATTGCACCAAGAAGCATAAAATACCTAGGAATAAATCTAACCAAAGATGTAAAAGATCTGTACGCTGAAAACTATAGAAAGCTTATGCAGGTAATTGAAGAAGATATAAAGAAATGGAAAGACATTCCCTGCTCATGGATTGGAAGAATAAATATTGTCAAAATGTCAATACTACCCAAAGCTATCTACACATTCAATGCAATCCCAATCAAAATTGCACCAGCATTCTTCTCAAAACTAGAACAAGCAATCCTAAAATTCATATGGAGCCACAAAAGGCCCCGAATAGCCAAAGTAATTTTGAAGTGGATGGTCATTTTAAAAGAACGATGGGTAGTAGGCAAGGACTAGTGGGTTTTGTTTTCTCCTATAAATGCTGATGACCAAAATGTTCACTATGACTTCTCAGTCTTTTCCGGCTTGCTCTTATACGTGTGAGTAGTCTGTTAGCCAACCCATCATGAACTAGGAAAAACAAGTTCAATTTTAAGCATATTTGAAGGCATCAAGGAGACACTGAGGCAGTCACAACTGGAAGGACTGAGACCCCAACAAAAGGGAAGCCCGCTGAGCCAACTCTAATGTTCACAGTCCTCTCTCTCCCTCAAGGAATTTGAGGATTCTGAATTTCCTCAGGGATTGGAGGCAATATACCAATGAGCTGCAAAGGAAACCTAACAGAAAGGCAAGCAGAAAGTTGCAGCTAACCGAGCTCTGGACAGCACAGGGAGGCACAGAAAATGAGCCCGGCACTCAACAAGCACTGCCTGAGAGGCTGACCCTTCAATAATCTCATTGTGTTACGGAGAAAATAACTGGGCTTTGGGACATAGCCCCAAGGAGGGGTCCTTGGAAATACTCCCGGCATCAAGATGGAGACACTGGAGGACTACACGGAGGTGGGGGACAGCGTGAGCCCAGCTCACACTGCACCTTACAAAGACTGAGCCCCAGTCTCAGGTCACTCACGCCTGACTGAGCCCAATAACCTCCGCACTCGGGGTGTGTGGGATGAAATGCTGAAGAAATACAACCACACAAAGAGCCTCTATGCTTCTACATAATGTCCAACACAAAATTAAAGACAAAGAAGAAAAGAAAAGAAAAAGAAAGAAAAGAAGAGTAGAGAAAAGAAAAGGAAATGAAAGGAAACAGAAGAAAAGAAAAGAAAAACAAAAGAAAAGAAGAAAAGAAAAGAAAAAGAAAAAGAAAAGAAAAGAAAAGAAAAGAAAAGAAAAGAAAAGAAAAGAAAAGGGATGTCTAGGTGACTCAGTCGGGTAAGCATCCCAATTTGGTTCAGGTCATGATCTCATGGTTTATGGTTTGAGTCCGGTGTCAGGCTCTGTGCTGACAGTGAAGAGCCTGGAGCCTGCTTTGGATTCTGTGTCTCCCACTTTGTCTCCCCCTCCCCTGCTCAAGAATTGTCTCTACCCCTCTCTCTTTCAAAAGTAAATAATATTAACAAAAAAAATTCTTTTAATAAGAAAAGGAAAGAAACAAACAAGCAATCAAAAAAAGAGAGGCACCTGGATAGCTCAGTCTGCTCGTTGAAGTGACCAACACTTGGTTTCGGCTCACGTTTGTGAGTTTGACCCCTGTGTTGGGCTCTCTACTGACAGAAAAGAGCGTCTGCTCAAGAGTGTCTCTCTCTCCCCCATCCTCTACCCCCACCCCTGCTCTCACTTTCTTTCTCCCTCAAAATAAAAAAATATACATAAAAAAAAAACAGGTTTTGCATCATATCGACCCAAAGAAGAAAGAAGAGAAACAGACCAAGAGGAGACACATAGACTGGAATTACTGGATGCAAAAGTCAACTGTCCAAAAACCATTCTTGACAAATGGGAACTTTTCAGAGACTCAAAACAGACTCTCAAACTGCAAATTATCAGCGCTAAAATTAGGGTCTCCAGGTGCCTGAGTGGCTCATTTGCTTAAGCATCTGACTTTAGCTCAGGTCATGATCTCGTGATTTGGGAGTTTGAACCCCGTGTTGGGCTCTGTGCTGACAGCGCAGAGCCGAGAGCCTGCTTCGGCATCTGTGTCTCCCTCTCTCCCTGTTCTTCCCTTACTCACAACCTGTCTAGCTCTCCAACATAAATAAAAGTGCAAAAAATCTTGTTAATAGCATTAAGAACTCAGTCTATGGGCTTCACATCAGACTAGACACAGGTGAATAGCCTCAGTGAATTGAAAGATAGGTAGGTAAAAATATATCTAGACCATACACAGAGAAAACGTCAAGAAAATACAGAAGCCCAAAAGACACAGAAGATATAGTAGAGAGGTCCAATGGGAACCCTCAAAGTAGAGGAAACACAGAATGGATATTAACACATCCCTACAAAGATAAGAATCAAAACTATTCCAAAACTGATAAAAGAACCATGACAGTGACTCCACAAGGAACACCTCAGGCAAAAAGATGTTAACAGTCATCAGAGGACTAAGAGACCGCCTTCCATGGGACAACAACAACAACACTACCAGCTGACTCTTCAAGAAAAGCAAATGAAGCCAGATGATGGATTGGCATGTATGAAAGGTGAACTAAAATAGCCACCAACCTGGAAGTCTTTACCTAAGAGAAACAGTCTTCAAAGTGAAGGCAAAATAAAGATGATTTTCAGGCAAAACAGAAGCAAAAACAAAAACAGAAACAACAAACAACCACAAAATACACACACACAAAAACCATGACTACACATCAAGTACAGACAGGAACTAAAAGCAATATTAAAGCAGCTCGTTGCAGAAAAGAAACGTAGTCTCTGACAGAAATATGAAAAAACAAGGCTCACAGAACAACGTCACAACAGAAAGGGTAACTATGAGAACAAACTTTAACAAGCATTAAGTGCACGAAACAATGAAAACAACGCCAAAATCCATCTAAAACGTAAAAATATTAGCCAACAAAAGGTGAAGAGGATTTCAGTGTGGTTCAAGTGTCAAAGGAAAGAGCAGGGGCGCCTGGGTAGCTCAGTGAGTTGAGTGTCCGACATTGGCTCAGGTCAAGATCTCACGTTTTGTGAGTTGGAGCCCTGCGTCAGAGTCTGTGCTGATGGCTGAGAGCCCGGTGCCTGCATCAGATTCTGTGTCTCCATTTCTTCTCTGCCCCTCACCCGATTGTATTATGTCTCCCTCAAAAAACAAATAAATCTTAAAACAAAGAAAAGATAAAAGGAGAGAGCAGTGTCAGGGAAGCAGTACAAGTCCTGAATCAGGCAGGGGTCAGTTTAAAATGCACTTGCCTCTAGAAATAGATATATTCCAATTACCTAACAGATCAGTGTACAGTTAAAAACTCCCTCCTACTTCTAAAGGAAGGCTAGAGACCAAAAGAACACAGAACAGCTGGGACAAAGAAGAAACTAATAATACGGTACGTGTAAACTAACATATCAGTCATTACATGTGCACAAATACTGCAAGCAAAAGGTTGACTCTCAAATTCGTTAGAAGGAAACTAAGCCTACTCTGGTCACAAAGGTACACCTTAAAACGTAAGATCACAGACAGGTGGAAGTAAAAGATCCCCAGGCAAACCCTACCGAACAGAAAACTGATGTGGCCACCAGGACCCTCCAATAAAGTAACCTGTATAGCAAAAAGCTCTACTAGAGACAAAGAGGAACATTTCGCGATGGAAGTTCAATCTACCAAGAGAACAAGACTTCTAAACTTGCATATACCTAATAACGCAATCTCGAAATACAGAAAAATTGACAAACATAGAAAAGGAAAAAGAGCCACATCCATAAGCATTATGGGAGACTTGAAGATATACCTCTCAGTATCTGACAGTACTGACGACTACAGAAAAATCAAGGCACTGGGACGGGGCTGTCCAATATGCGGTCACGTGCTTTATTGCAAGTACTTGAAACGCGGCTCCTCAAAGTGCGACGTGTGGAAAGTATAAAATGCACACCACATTTTAAAGACAACGTGATAAAAGAGAATGCAAAATCATTCATTAGTTTTTCTCAAGCTGGCTATACACTGAAATGATATTTTGGATATGCCTGTTAGTTATATTATTAAACTCATTCTCACCTATTCCTTACTTGGTTTAAAGTGGTTAGTAAAATCTGAATTCTGTCATTAACAAACTTCATCTAACATATAAATAGAGAATACTGCATTCCCCCCAGTACACATTATTTTCACGTGCCCAAGGAACAGTTCATGAAAACGAATATATGCCAGGCCATTAGGAAAGTCAGCTCATCTCAGAGGACTGAAATACTGCAGGGCATATTGACGGATTGCATTAGATTCACAGTTCATTTCCCCCAACAATTCATCACGCCCACAGTGATGGGATGAAGACAGGGAGACTTCCGGTGATGACCAGTCATGGGCGGCTGAGAGAGCACCGTCACCCCTGCCACCACATGAGGACAGGGAGAAGCAGGCTGTCGATGAACCAAGAAGCTGACTCTCACCTGACCCTGAATCTGCAGATGGCTTGATCTTGAGAACTTCCCAGTCTCCTCAACTATAAAAGAAGCTTCTGTGCTTATTAGGCAGCCAGTCGATGGAATTTTGTTACAATCACCCAAAAACACTGAGACAGATACCTTCATGGAATTAAGCTAGAAATCAGCACAAAGAGAACGAGAAAATCCCCCGAACATCAAGATGTGTTATGCTCCTAAAAATTGTGATGAAATAAGAAAAACATACCACAATGAAAGTTAGAAAATAGTTTCACATAAAAGATCATAAACATTTGGCTTATCAAAACTTGCAAGATCGGGGCGCCTGGGTGGCTCAGTCAGTTAAGCGTCTGACTTCAGCTCAAGTCACGATCTCGTGGTCCGTGAGTTCGAGCCCTGCGTCAGGCTCTGGGCTGATGGCTCAGAGCCTGGAGTCTGCTTCTGATTCTGTGTCTCCCTCACTCTCTGCCCCTCCCCCGTTCATGCTCTGTCTCTGTCTCAAAAATAAATAAACGTTAAAAAAAAATAAAAAAAAAACTTGCAAGATCAGTAAATGTGTGCTTAAAGGGAGACTCATACCTTTAGAATACATACATCATAGGGATAGCTCAGTTGCTCGGTGACCAAGTCTTGATTTTGGCTCAGGGTATGATCCCACGGCCACAAGATCGATCCGCAGCCAGGCTCCACACTGAGTGGGAACCTGCTTGAGATTCTCTCTCTCTCTGTCTGTCTCTCTCTCTCTCCCTCTGCCCCTCTGCCCTGCTCATGCTCTCATTCTAAAGTGAATCAACACACTAATAAGCAAATAAATACAATACACATACTGGAAAAGAACAAAGGCTAAAAATCAAATGAAGGATTTAGTTCAAGAACTACAAGATGGGACAGCAAACAATCACCAAGTAGATGGAAAACAAAAGGGCAGAAATCAGTGCTGCAGGAAACAAATAGTAAATGATAGAAATAAAAAAAAAAAGCCCAAGTAGGTTCTATGAAAAAGAAACAAAGCACAAAGTACCAATATCAAGAAATTCTAAAGCAAATATCACACCAGATGCTGCAGATTGGAGGGATATTAGAAACCAGTTGACACTTATTCCTTGGAAAGTTTGGGAGGTCTGAGCAAAGTCCTAGAAAACAAAATGACTTTTCTAAATAGACAAAAGAAGATATGGGAAATCAGAAAAATCCTATTTCCACTTAAGAAAGGAATCTGCAATGAAAACCCTTCTCACAAGGAAAACCCTACACCAGCTGTTGGCCTAGCACTTCTTCCCCAAAGTAAAGAACACACACAAAAACTCTTCTGGGAAAGCACAAGGAGTGCTTCTTCCTACGTTGTTTTAGGAGGCCAGCACGACCTTAAACCCAAACCCCAGCAAGGACAGCACAAGAGGGTGCAAGGGAACACCCACGTCTCTCTTGAATACACATGCAAGAATCTAAAGCACACTATTTACAAATGGAATCCAGTGCAAAGAGAATGCATAGACATCAGGTTTGGATTAATCTAGAAGGCAAAAGTTGTTTTAAGTTAAACCACAACATTACACAAATCACTTCTCCCCAAAGATGCACAAAACACATTTCAGAAAATTTAGTATTATTATTTCTTTGATGATTGTTAAAACATCAGAGCAAACTAAAAATAGAGGTGAATTTTCATGTTTTGATACAACTATCTACGAGTAACGCCACGGCAAGTGTCATATGTACTGCTAAAATACTGAACTCTTTGGGGCACCTGAGTGGCTTCTAGTCGGTGAAGCGTCTGACTCTTGATTTCAGCTCAGGCCATGATCTCACGGTTCATGACTTCAACCCTGGCATCAGACTCTATGCTGACAGTGCGGAGTCTGCTTGGGATCCACTCGCTTTCCCCCCTCGCACTCCCCTTCCCATGCATGCTCCCTAAATCAATAAAGAAAGAAAGAAACTTTAAAAAATATTAAGTATACAAAAAATTATGAAACCCTTCTCTCTCGTATCTGGAAGGAGACAAGGACACCTACTCTCACCACTTCCCTTCAACACAGTACTGGAGGCCCTAGCCAATCCAAGGCAAGAAACATACAAATGGTTATACTATTGGATAGAATCCAAAGAAACTTACCACAAGGCAACACAGAGAATGTAAGGCAGACATACACAAGAATGTGAAAAGCTCTGCCATTCACAGATGTATTCCACACACATAGAAAGAACTCATTCAAATCAACAGAAAACAAAACACACAACCTAATCACAAAGTGGCTTCCAAAAGGCAATTATTTCTCACAAGAAACATGTAAGTGGCCAAGACACACACAGGGGCGGGTCCCACGAATACACCATACCTCCCAGCACCTGAGCCCCAGCAACCAGCTAACACATGAGAAGAGGCAATACCAGGCATCGGCCAGCCCTGAGCTCCCGCACGCTGTTGCTCGTGGGGAACAGACACGTGCCACCACTCACGCCCTGCTCCTCCAAGGCAACCCAATACGATGCATGTGGATCTGCAGGCAGCCTCTGCACAAACCGGAGCAGCCACAGCAGAAACAATAAACCGTGCTGTGCTCACACACTGGGCCTTCGACAGCAGGGGAGGACCAGCACAGCCACACAAGGAAAGCAGGTGCATTGCACACACACAGCGCTCAAGGGTTGGCTTAACATGAAGCGAAGAACAGGCCAAAGCAATCGCCGGTGAAAGTCAAGACCGTGGTTACCTTTGGGGGACGTTTGGTGGGAGTCAGTAGGAGGTAGGAAGCACGGTAAGGTTCCATTTCTTCATCCAGGTGGTGGTTCCAAGAATGTGTTCGCTGAGTGAAAAATATGGAAGATCAGCTGAAAGTAGTGGCCTAGGATGTTCCAAACGTCCACCGCGTGCCACACAACTAGGCCGCTCTGTGCGGGCAGCTAACCCCCAAGAGAAGGAAGGAAGCCCCACCCACCTGAGTGCGGAGTCAGGAAGTGGCATCCAGACACCCCAGGAGCTACCGCCACACCCTACTCGCCTCCAGCTGTTCCTCTGGGGGAGTCCACATCGCCTTCCTAAACATCATTGGCCACAAGACATTGAATGCAGAAGCAGCTGGAAGAATAAAAACCTTGCACTAAGCCAATGCCAAAGCCAATGCCAATGCCAATGCCACGCTTCTACACAGTGTTGTTCTGAAATTGTACCTATTTTTTCCATGAAAGCTATGACTACGTTAATTTGTACTAATTTATTGTCTTTAAGTGAATTCATCACATCTGAGATGCTCGGATTTGGTTTGGTTTCCTTAATGTTTGTTTTTGAGAGACAGATGCAGGGCACGTGAAGGGGAGGGGCAGAGGGAGAGGGACACAGAGAATCTGAGACAAGTCCAGGCTGGCAGCTGGCAGCACAACGCCCTACATGGGGCTCTCAACCATCAACTGTGAGATCACCACCTGAGCCAGAGTAGGACCCTGAACACAGAGAGCCACCCAGGCGCCCGCTTCAATTCTCGGTTTAACCTCACCACAGTAGAGATCCAGAGACACAACCCCCACACACGAAGGCTCTCTGGGGCCCTCAATAATCCCCTGATGTCCAAGTGTCCCGACACCACCGAGTCTGAGAAACACTGACCCAGGGAACAAAGGACACTCTCCCCTTCCTCTCGTCAACTTCCCAATTTCTATAGGGTTTCCCCAGCTCACCAGACTCTCTAGGGCCTGGCCCACAGGACGCAAGGGCCTAAGGTGGCCTTTGATCGTGGCAGCCGCCTCGGGAGACAGAACGTGTGCAGCCTGTGCGGGGTCAGGGGACGGACAAGGCGGGAAGGTCTCCGACAGCCTCTGCGAGGGCGGGCGGCACACTCCTCACACGACAGCCGCGGCTGAGGCGGGCACCCGGAGAACCTCCCAGAAGCCACTAAGGGCAGTGAGAAGGGCCCTTACTGCCTGCCGAGCGGTTAAGCCAGCACTGCCACGGGAGGCGCCCCCCACACCACCCCGCCGCCACACAGCGGCCACCACGACTGACTCACGGGAGCCTGCGGGCGTCCACACGGACAGGCCGGCCTTCCTCCCGAGGGTGGCCAAATGCTGTCCCCCAAGTGAGCAGAACCAGGGCGCCCCGAGCCACCCGGCCTCTCACGGCTGGCACTGTGGCCTCTGCGGAGTCCGAGCGGCACTGGGTCCACCAGAACTCACCTGCCTCGAACGGGAAGGTCTTCGGAGAAACAGGGGCCCCAGGGCGACATCCTCGTAGCTGGAAGACTTCTAGCAAGGGAGAACCCGGATGCTCAGAAGGGCACCTCCCTCGCCCTCCACAGCGCATGCGGGCTCCTACCGCCGTCCACAGCCCGCTGGCCTCCCGCCCACCTCTCCGCCTGGCAAATGCGCTGTGGCGCCAGCACCAACGGAAACTACTGCGTCAGGGCGGAAACACTCCCCGGTGGGACGCTGCACCGGCAGAGACTCCTCATCACGCACCCGCCGGGACGCACTCGGGTACAACGTCAGAGGCGAACCCGATCTCAGCTGCGGACCTTGGGCGACGGACACACATCAGCACAGGTTTGGGGCTGTGACAAAGGCATCGCCCTGGCGGGGGTTGCGGATACCTGCTCAGGGGAGAGGCTGTGCCTCAGTAAGAGCAGGAATGTGTGTGAAATCTCTGGAGGATCCTCTCCCGTTTGCGAAAACTGCTCTAGAAAAGTAGCCAAGAAGCCAAAACCACCCCCAAAAATATGCATGGGCCGGTCTCCATGCAATCATAACCCAAGTCTGTGCTCTTTGCAAGCCCCTCCCCCACCCCGCTCCTCAGCCACCGACAGGGGCTCGGGAGCCTGTAAGAGCCCCGGTGCCGCTGATGGGCCACGTTTGGGCCAGTCGGGACACCCTGGGCTATGTTGGAGCCGTGCTGCTCCTGATTGTCCATGTTTCCCAAAGCGCGAGACCCCCACCCCTTGTCGCTTTTGGAGGACACACTGTGTCCCAGCAAAGCAGCAATGCTGACTGCCCACCCACAGGCACACTCTGATCCGTGTCAGGTGGCATCTCAGTGTGGTTTTGATTTGTAGTCCCCTGATGAGGAGTCACTTTGAGCATCTTTTCTTTTTTCTTGTATTCAATATAATTTATTGTCAAATTGGTTTCCATTCAACACCCAGTGCTCATCCCCACAGGTGCCCTCCTCAATGGCCATCACCCACTTTCCCCTCTCCCCCACCCCCCATCAACCCTCAGTTTGTTCTCAGTATTTAAGATTCCCTTATGGTATGCCTCCTTCCTCTCTTCAACTTTTTTCCCCCTTTCCCCTCCCCTCTGGTCTCCTGTGAAGTTTCTCAGGATCCACATATGAATGAAAACATATGGTATCTGTCTTTCTCTGCCTGACTTATTTCACTTGGCAGAACACCCTGCAGTTCCTTCCACGTTGCTACCAATGGCCAGATTTCATCTTTTCTCATTGCCAAGTAGTATTCCATTGTATATAGAAACCTCATCTTTATCCATTTGTCCATTGACGGGCATTTAGGCTCTTTCCATCATGTGGCTATTGTTGAAAATGCTGGTATAAACGTTGGGGTACGAGTCCCCTGTGCATCAGCACTCCTGAATCCCCTGAATTCCAGCAGTGCTACTGCTGCGTCATAGGGTAGAACTTTTTTTAATGTGGCGAGGAACCTCCACACTGTTTCCAGAGTGGCTGCATCAGTTTTTCTTCCCACCAACAATGCAAGAGGGTTCCTGTTTCTCCCCATCCACTTCAGCATCTATAGTGTCCTGATTTGTTCATTTACGCCACTCTGACCGACGTGAAGTGGAATCTCAGTGTGGTTTTGATTTGTATTTCTCTGATGAGGAGTGACGTTGAATATCTTGTCATATGTCTATTGGCCATCTGGATGTCTTCTTTAGAAAAGTACCTATTCATTTCTTGTGCCCATTTCATCACCCGATTATTTGTTTTCAGGTGTGGAGTTTGGTGAGTACTTTATAGGTGTTTGGATACTAGCCCTGTGTCTGATACGTCATTTGCAAATATCTTTTCCCATTTCATCTGTTGTCTTTTTGTTTTGTTGCTTGTTTCCTTTGCAGTGCAGAAGGTTTTTATCTTGATGAGGTCCCTACAGTTCATTTTTGCTTTTAATTCCCTTGTCGCTGGAGACGTGTCATGTAAGAAATTGCCACAGCTGAGGTCGGAGAGGTTTTGTCCTGCTTTCTCCTCTCGGGTTTTAAAGGTTTCGTGTCTCACATTCAGGTCCTTGATCCATTTTGAGTTTATTTTTGTGTATGCCGTAAGAAAATGATCTAGGTTCGTTCTTCTGCATGTTGCTGTCCAGTTCTCCCAGCACCAGTGGTTAAAGAGTCTGGTTTTTTTCCATTGGATACTCTTTCGTGCTTTGTGGAAGATTAGTGGGCCCTACATTTGTGGGTCTGAATCTGGGTTCTCTATTCTGTTCCACTGGCCTATGTGTCTGTTTGTGTGCCCATTCCATACTGTCTTGATGATGACAGGTTTGTAGCAGAGGCTACATTCTGGGACTGTGATGCCTCCTGCTTTGGTTTTCTTCTTGAATATTACTTTGTATCTTCGGGGTCTTTTGTGGTTCCATACACATGTTAGCATTATTTGTTCTAGCTTTGGAAAGAATGGTGGCACGATTTTGATGGGGATTGCATTGAAGGTGTAGATTGCTTTGGGTGGTATTGACATTTTAACAATATTCATTCTTCGAATCCATGAACATGGAATGTCTTCCCATTATTTGTGTCTTCCTCAATTTACTTCATCAACCTTCTATAGTTTTAAGCACACACATCTTTTATATCTTTGGATAGGTTCATTCGTATTTTTAGGTTATTGATAGATATTTTATGGTCCTGGTGCAACTATGAACGTGATCAGTTTCTTTACTTCTCTTTTTGTTTGTTATTGGTATATTAAAATGCAATGGGTTTCTATACATTGCTTTTGTACCCTGCGACTTTGCTGCAGTGATGTATTAGTTCGAGGAGACTTTTGGTGGATCCTGTCAGGTTTGCCATGTAGAGTATCATGTGGTCTGTGCAGAGTGAACGTTTGACTTCATCTTTGCCATTGTGATGCCATTTCTTTCATTTTGTTGTCTGATTGCTGGTTCTAAGAATTGCAAAACTATGTTCAACAACAGTGGTGAGAATGGACATGCCTGTCATGTTCCTGATCTCAGGGGGAAAGGTTTCAGTTTATCCCCAGGAGAATTATATTAGCTGTGGGCTTGTATCATACGTGGCTTTTATGATGTTTACATATGTTCCTTCTATTCCGACTTTCTTGAGGGTTTTTAGTAAGAAAGGATGCTGTGTTTTTTCAAATGCTTTCTCTGCCTGTATTGACAGGATCATGTGGTTCTTACCTGTGATTTTCGTAATGTGATGTATCCTATTGATTGATTTGCAAATATTGAACCAGCCCTATAGCCCAGATAGGAATCCTATTGATCATGGTGAAAAATTCTTTTCATATGTTGTGCATTTGATTTGCCAGTACCTTGTTGAGAATTTTTGTATTCTTATTCATCAGGCATATTGTCTTGTAGTCATCTTTTTTTTTTTTTTCTGGATCTCTGTCTGGTTTTGGAATCATAGTAAAGCTGGCTTCGTAGAATGAGTCTGGAAGTTTTCCTTCCATTTGTATTCTGTGGTACAGCTTGAGAAGCATAGATATTAACTGCTTTAGATGTCTGATGGAATTCCCCAGGGAAGCATGTGGTCCCGAAAATGAAATAAATCTTAGGATGCAATGACTAGGACAACTCCCTGGCAAGCTGATGGTCTCAGGAATAAGATACAGATAGATATGAAACACATATGAGTAGGGCAAAGGGAAGCCTCTGTCGTCTACCGTGGGAACCCAACGGCAAGATGCCTGTGTTATTACTTCCGAAAGAGAGGGAAAGCTTCTGGAGTTCACTGTTTTCCCTTGCCATCCTATCAGTGGATAGAGAAGACAGTGATTCCAAGGTCACAGGCTTGTGCTGTAGGCTAAGCTCAAATGCTTGGAACAGGGCTTGGATGCAGTATTTCATGAATGGTCTCTTTCTCTGCTAAGCAGGTCCTCAAGAATACTGCCCATGGTGAACCAACTGTTCCTCAGAGTGAAAGCATCTTTAATGGCCAGGGAGGGAAACAAGTTGTCTAGCCATCATTTCTTCTACCAGCCACCCAAACACCAAGTACTCTCAGGAAGGCAATCCTTCCTTTGGGATCTCAGAAACTGATTGGTCTTGGTTAGCACAGACCAGATTCAGAGCTGGTTAGGAGTGGCCAGCACTCACTATGCAGGGGACAGTCTCATTGTCCTTGCCTGGGACCAGAGACATGGTTATCATTATGGCCAGGGAAATCAGAATGGCTAGAAACAGGGCCAAAGTGTTTCAGTTCAGCAAATTATGGAATCAAGTTGGGACAGAAATGTCTACCTCCACATTCCTCTTATCCCAGAAGAGAGGATAGCTCCTTCCCAATATCCGTGACCCTGATTCCACATGAGCATTGCTGCTGGGCACTTTGAAATCCCCTGGGCTTACCTTTGTCCACATAGTGCTGAAAGGCAATTGTTGAGGGACCCTGTGGCCCAAGGGATCCCACGGTGACAAGAAAATGGTCTGACACCCCAGTTAAAAGTAGAAAAACTGGCTCTGAGATACTGTCCCTGAGTGGACAACAGAGAGAACTTTGTTGGAAAAGAGCCACAGGATGGAGAATAATCCAGAGAAAGCCAAAGTTCTTTCTTAACACGAAAGAATGCGATAAAGCAAACGATGCGACCAGCACAATCTCCTGATAGGATGGTTGCCTCAGGAGTAAGAACCCTGTGTGGGCTAGGACCAAGGGAAACCTCCTGCAGTGTTTCTCCAGAAAGGGGTGAAAAGTTCCTGGCACTGGCTTTTGTTGCCCTGTCCTTTGAAGCCAGAATTGACACCCAGTTAGCACATTCTAGCTTGGGGCTAACCCTCAGATATTTGGAGAGTGGCTCTGCTGCACCAGTCCTTGTGTGGGCTGTGTCTGGCACGTTGCAGATCCTGAAGATTATTGCCAATGGATGAAGTGTCTGCTCTGCAGGGTGAAGGCATCTGTATCCTCCAGTGGTTGGAGTTCTGCTGACGAACCGATGAAGAATGGGGGTGATGGTGGGGGTGATCCAGAGCCCAAGACCAAGAAAGATGTCCTGAAGACATCTTTCATACAAAAAAGGTGATTTTATTAAACGATGGGGACAGAAACCACATGCAAGAAAATCTGCATGGGGTCCTGACGGGTAACTCATTATTACACACCATCAGGTTGGCAGGGTGTCAAGGATAGGGTTAGGGTTAGGGGGAAGCAAGTTTTCAGCACCTTGAGGGGCTAGGTGTGGCTAAGGAAATGCCCTTTATTACCACATAATAAAACCCAAGTCACGAGACCCGTTCAATGTATATGGGCGGGTGCATAAGCTTGGAGGAATACTGCCAGCATATGCCTTGGGGCAGTTGAAATAAAAGAAGTTGATTGGAATGTTTTCAAGGTTGGGATAATGTGAGGCTTAGGTTGTGTTTGCCCCTAGCAAAGGGTCATCACCATCACCTAGCAGCTAAGCTCCTAGAGGGATGTCACTCTATCCTTTTCAGGGATTGTCAGTGGGCTATAAGCAGTAAGGGAATTTAATTTTCATTTGCCGTAGCACCACACATTACCATGACAAGTGCTTAAGGCCCTTTTCTCTGTACTTGGGTGGTCAAGACTGTCCAAGGAATAACAATCATATCCCACCCAGGGTGGGAGGAGGGGCTAGCTTGTGCTTTACCCCTCAGCCTGCCTTATGCTCCCTCATCATCTCCTCCCTGAAAAATGTCAACCCTGAAACCTTGAAGATGGATGAAGGTGGAAGGTCTCATCTTCTGTAGCGTCTTTGTGCTGAGTAGGGGCATAGAGTCGTCCCTACCTATATGGGTCCTTATTGGTCTCTTGGGCAACATACAGAGGAGTTACAAAAGGCGGCGGCGGCTGGATCCAAGGTGGGCCTTCTTGAGTAGAAAGGCTCATCGTTTGGCTTCAGCAAGTGTAGTGATGGAGTCGGCACCAGGCAGAGAGGCATGGGAGAAACCAGCAAAACAGAGTGAGGAAAACATGAGAGAAGTGCTTTGGCAGTTGACAGACATGCTGCAGTCCAGGAGTGTAGCTAGTCACTAGAGGAAAGAGAGGCATTGTTGAAAGCGCCAATTGAAGTCTGCATGTCGCTCAGGAATCCAGAAATCTCTCGGTGGTAATCTGGAATGTATACACAGCATTTTGTCAGAGCACATGCCAAACCCAGTGTCTGCCAGTGCTGCCAGTGAAGATTTTAGATGTGAGGCTTGAAGTATCCTCACATGGAAGTGGGAACAGGCAGCAGGAATCCGATTGGTCTTTCCAGTTGGGAACTCAAATGTCTGCAGTGATCCTTTGAATGGCCCATCGTAAGAAGGACCTGTTAGTATGAATTGAGAAAGGAAAGTGAAAAAGAAAGGCGAGACGATCCTAAGAGAGGCTTGAGGTCTCCTACAGGTTCCCCGGAATAAAAGGCACATTATTTTGCCGACTGACTTCCTGTAAGGCGGGTAGAGGTTTTATTTCGATACGGTAGCCCATGAAAATTGCCCCTCTAAATGACTGCAGTAAGAAGACATAATATGATGCAGTAAGGGCCATTTATTTCAGGGTTAAATCCCCTGTTGCATGAGACTTTCCATCCTTTGAACAATTGGGTCTTGGGGGTTTATATGGGATGAGTTTCGAGTAACTGTCAGATCAGGTGTAGGGAGGACATGGTTTGCATTCTTAGAGATTTATAAATTAACTCAGCTTCAAGTGGATACTACAGCACTGTCTATTGATAGGTCTAGAGTGAGAAAAGATCTTGTGTACGGTTGTTGGGGAAACCCATCCCATTTTCAAGCTGTTTAAAGATTATACCCAGGGGGTCCTTTTACTATGCCCACAGGAGAACAACAAGGTTGTCCATACCTGTGCTATTGGGACAGGATCTCTCAAGGTTCCCTCACGTTGTCTAGTTTAGGCAAACGTTTGAAGACAACTAGGATTTAACATCGATCATGTGCATTGCTGAAATGTAGTTTTTCTCTCTAAAAACCCTCTTTGCCCGAGACAGCCAAATCCAGACTAATTCATCTGCAAACGAGGCCACTCTTGACAAACTTGGCCTCATTATTTCCATAAGCTCTGCAAGAAGAGTCATTGATCCTAAGGATCTTTGAAAGCGTGCTTTACTTTACTGGAATCCCTTCTAAGGAATCTCCAGACTGAACTTTGGTAGCCTCTCCAGGCCGGAAGCCAAACCAAGGACTTCCTGTCAGATGGGCCTGCAATACCTGTGGAATTGGGTGAATTCCTCTTCACGAGGTCCCCCCAAGATATCCTGAGGTCCCTGTGCCCCTCCCCCACTCCTTCTCTCTCACTCTCTCTCTCTCTCTTCATAAAGGATAAACATAACAAAATCTTCTCTCACGAAACCTATTTCATATCGTAGGAGATTCACAAAATAAATACTTTTAGGAGAAATACAGGGATTTGCCATCTTTCAGATTACTACTAAAAAGGGTAAGTATTTCGAGAACTCAAAAACTGTATTCAAACTGAACCAGAATTAGGAAGAGGGGACTAAATGAAATGAGGAAGATTATAGTTTTGTGAGTCTTGCTGGAAATCTTGCTGCTTCTCTAATGTTTGCTGTTCCAGATGAAGGAAACGTTCTCTGCTCTTCAGGTATGTCTAATATGCAGACATGTCACCAACTATTCACTTGTAAACTGAAGCCTTGACCTTCCCTCTGTACCTAAATCTTCTGAAATTCAAACACTCTCTGGGAGTATTCTTCCTTTCATGGCCATTACAGGTATTTGCCTACGTGCAATAAGAATCTCTTGCTTGTAACAGGACACCATTGGAAATACTGGTTACTTTCCTATGGCTTTGACTGGAATGTCCTATTCGAGAGACATGCATAGACTCAGAAATGACACTACAGCTTCGAGGAACTAAGGATGACGTGATGTAACATGGAGCCATTAAAGCCCCTTGGAAATGTTTTCCGGATACCTGGTTCCCAGAGTTCCCAGCAGCCTCACCAGGCGAGTAAACAATGTCCCTTCCTGGCAGGCAACCATCCTATCAGGAGATTGTGCTCGTCGCATCGTTTGCTTTATCGCATTCTTTCGTGTTAAGAAAGAACTTTGGCTTTCTCTGGATTATTCTCCATCCTGTGGCTCTTTTCCAACAAAGTTCTCTCTGTTGTCCACTCAGGGACAGTATCTCAGAGCCAGTTTTTCTACTTTTAACTGGGGCGTCAGACCATATTCTTGTCACCGCGGGATCCCTTGGGCCACAGGGTCCCTCAACAATTGCCTTTCAGCACTATGTGGACAAAGGTAAGCCCAGGGGATTTCAAAGTGCCCAGCAGCAATGCTCATGTGGAGTCAGGGTCACGGATATTGGAAGGGAGCTATCTTCTCTTCTGGGATAAGAGTTATGTGGAGGTAGATATTTCCTTCTCGGCTTAATTCCAAAATTCGCTGAACTGAAACACTTTGGCCCTGTTTCTAGCCATTCTGATTTCCCTGGCCATAGTGATAACCATGTCGTGGGTCTCACATAATGCAATGAGGCTGTCCCCTGCATAGTGAGTGCCGGCCACTCCTAACCAGCTCTGAATCTGGTCTGTGCTAACCAAGACCAATCAGTTTCTGAGATCCCAAAGGAAGGATTGCCTTCCTGAGAGTACTTGGTGTTTGGGTGGCTGGTAGAAGAAATGATGGCTAGACAACTTGTTTCCCTCCCTGGCCGTTAAAGATGCTATCACTCTGAGGAACAGTTGGTTCACCATGGGCAGTATTCTTGAGGACCTGCTTAGCAGAGAAAGAGACCATTCATGAAATACTGCATCCAAGCCCTGTTCCAAGCATTTGAGCTTAGCCTACAGCACAAGCCTGTGACCTTGGAATCACTGTCTTCTCTATCCACTGATAGGATGGCAAGGGAAAACAGTGAACTCCAGAAGCTTTCCCTCTCTTTCGGAAGTAATAACACAGGCATCTTGCCGTTGGGTTCCCACGGTAGACGACAGAGGCTTCCCTTTGCCCTACTCATATGTGTTTCATATCTATCTGTATCTTATTCCTGAGACCATCAGCTTGCCAGGGAGTTGTCCTAGTCATTGCATCCTAAGATTTATCTCATTTTCTGGACCACATGCTTCCCTGGGGAATTCCATCAGACATCTAAAGCAGTTAATATCTATGCTTCTCAAGCTGTACCACAGAATACAAATGGAAGGAAAACTTCCAGACTCATTCTACGAAGCCAGCATTACTTTGATTCCCAAACCAGACAGAAATCCAGCAAAAAAAAAAAAAAAGACTACAAGACAATATGCCTGAATGAATAAGAATACAAAAATTCTCAACAAGATACTGGCAAATCAAATGCACAACATATGAAAAGAATTTTTCACCATGATCAAGTAGGATTCCTATCTGGGCTATAGGGCTGGTTCAATATTTGCAAATCAATCAATAGGATACATCACATTATGAAAATCAGAGGTAAGAACCACATGATCCTGTCAATACAGGCAGAGAAAGCATTTGAAAAAAACACAGCATCCTTTCTTACTAAAAACCCTCAAGAAAGTCGGAATAGAAGGAACATATGTAAACATCATAAAAGCCACGTATGATACAAGCCCACAGCTAATATAATTCTCCTGGGGATAAACTGAAACCTTTCCCCCTGAGATCAGGAACATGACAGGCATGTCCATTCTCACCACTGTTGTTGAACATAGTTTTGCAATTCTTAGAACCAGCAATCAGACAACAAAATGAAAGAAATGGCATCACAATGGCAAAGATGAAGTCAAACGTTCACTCTGCACAGACCACATGATACTCTACATGGCAAACCTGACAGGATCCACCAAAAGTCTCCTCGAACTAATACATCACTGCAGCAAAGTCGCAGGGTACAAAAGCAATGTATAGAAACCCATTGCATTTTAATATACCAATAACAAACAAAAAGAGAAGTAAAGAAACTGATCACGTTCATAGTTGCACCAGGACCATAAAATATCTATCAATAACCTAAAAATACGAATGAACCTATCCAAAGATATAAAAGATGTGTGTGCTTAAAACTATAGAAGGTTGATGAAGTAAATTGAGGAAGACACAAATAATGGGAAGACATTCCATGTTCATGGATTCGAAGAATGAATATTGTTAAAATGTCAATACCACCCAAAGCAATCTACACCTTCAATGCAATCCCCATCAAAATCGTGCCACCATTCTTTCCAAAGCTAGAACAAATAATGCTAACATGTGTATGGAACCACAAAAGACCCCGAAGATACAAAGTAATATTCAAGAAGAAAACCAAAGCAGGAGGCATCACAGTCCCAGAATGTAGCCTCTGCTACAAACCTGTCATCATCAAGACAGTATGGAATGGGCACACAAACAGACACATAGGCCAGTGGAACAGAATAGAGAACCCAGATTCAGACCCACAAATGTAGGGCCCACTAATCTTCCACAAAGCACGAAAGAGTATCCAATGGAAAAAAACCAGACTCTTTAACCACTGGTGCTGGGAGAACTGGACAGCAACATGCAGAAGAACGAACCTAGATCACTTTCTTTCGGCATACACAAAAGTAAACTCAAAATGGATAAAGGACCTGAATGTGAGACACGAAACCTTTAAAACCCGAGAGGAGAAAGCAGGACAAAACCTCTCCGACCTCAGCTGTGGCAATTTCTTACATGACACGTCTCCAGCGACAAGGGAATTAAAAGCAAAAATGAACTGTAGGGACCTCATCAAGATAAAAACCTTCTGCACTGCAAAGGAAACAAGCAACAAAACAAAAAGACAACAGATGAAATGGGAAAAGATATTTGCAAATGACGTATCAGACACAGGGCTAGTATCCAAACACCTATAAAGTACTCACCAAACTCCACACCTGAAAACAAATAATCGGGTGATGAAATGGGCACAAGAAATGAATAGGTACTTTTCTAAAGAAGACATCCAGATGGCCAATAGACATATGACAAGATATTCAACGTCACTCCTCATCAGAGAAATACAAATCAAAACCACACTGAGATTCCACTTCACATCGGTCAGAGTGGCGGAAATGAACAAATCAGGACACTATAGATGCTGAAGCGATGGGGAGAAACAGGAACCCTCTTGCATTGTTGGTGGGAAGAAAAACTGGTGCAGCCACTCTGGAAACAGTGTGGAGGTTCCTCACCACATTAAAAAAAGATCTACCCTATGACGCAGCAATAGCACTGCTAGAATTCAGGGGATTCAGGAGTGCTGATGCACAGGGGACTCGTACCCCAACGTTTATACCAGCATTTTCAACAATAGCCACATGATGGAAAGAGCCTAAATGCCGTCAATGGACAAATGGATAAAGGAGATGAGGTTTCTATATACAATGGAATACTACTTGGCAATGAGAAAAGATGAAATCTGGCCATTGGTAGCAACGTGGAAGGAACTGCAGGGTGTTCTGCCAAGTGAAATAAGTCAGGCAGAGAAAGACAGATACCATATGTTTTCATTCATATGTGGATCCTGAGAAACTTCACAGGAGACCAGAGGGGAGGGGAAAGGGGGAAACAAGTTGCAGAGAGGGAAGGAGGCATACCATAAGGGAATCTTAAATACTGAGAACAAACTGAGGGTTGATGGGGGGTGGGGGAGAGGGGAAAGTGGGTGATGGCCATTGAGCAGGGCACCTGTGGGCATGAGCACTGGGTGTTGAATGGAAACCAATTTGACAATAAATTATATTGAATACAAGAAAAAAGAAAAGATGCTCAAAGTGACTCCTCATCAGGGGACTACAAATCAAAACCACACTGAGATGCCACCTGACACGGATCAGAGTGTGCCTGTGGGTGGGCAGTCAGCACTGCTGCTTTGCTGGCACACAGTGTGTCCTCCAAAAGCGACAAGGGGTGGGGGGTCTCGCGCTTTGGGAAACATGGACAATCAGGAGCAGCGCGGCTCCAACGTAGCCCAGGGTGTCCCGAAGCTGGCCCAAACGTGGCCCATCAGCGGCATCGGAGCTCTTACAGACTCCCGAGCCCCTGTCGGTGGCTGAGGAGTGGGGTGGGGGAGGGCTTGGAAAGAGCACAGACTTGGGTTATGATTGCACGGAGGCCCGCCCATGCATATTTTTGGGGGTGGTTTTGGCTTCTTGGCTAGTTTTCTAGAGCAGTTTTAGCAAACGTGACAGGAAGCTCCAGAGATTTCACACACATTCCTGCCCTTACTGAGGCACAGCCTCTCCCCTGAGCAGGTATCCAAAACCCCCACCAGGGCGAGGCCTTTGTCACAACCCCAAACCTGTGCTGATGTGTGTCCCTCGCCCAAGGTCCTCAGCTGAGATCGGGTTCGCCTCTGAAGTTGTATCCCAGTGTGTCCGGGCGGGTGCGTGTTGAGGAGTCTCTGCCGGTGCAGCGTCCCACCCGGTAGTCTTTCCTCCCTGACGCAGTAGGTTCCGTTGGTGCTGGTGCCACAGCGCATTTGCCAGGCGGAGAGGTGGACAGGAGGCCGGCGGGTTCTTGAAGGCGGTAGGAGCCCGCATGCGCTATGGAGGGCGAGGGAGGTGCTCTTCTGAGCATCCGGCTTCTCCCTTGCTAGAAGTCTCCCAGCTACGAGGATGTCGCCCTGGGGCCCCTGTTTCTCCGAAGACCTTCCCGTTCGAGGCAGGTGAGTTCTGGTGGACCCAGCGCCGCTCGGACTCCCACAGAGGCCACAGTGCCAGCCGTGAGAGGCCGGGTGGCTCGGGGCGACCTGGTTCTGCTCACTTGGGGGACAGCATTTGGCCACCCTCGGGAGGAAGGCCGGCCTGTCTGTGTGGACGCCCGCAGGCTCCCGTGAGTCGTGGTGGCCACTCTGTGGCGGTGTGGTGTGTGTAGGGGCGCCTCCCGTGGGAGTGCTGGCTTAACCGCTCGGCAGGCAGTAAGGGCCCTTCTCACTGCAGGTAGTGGCTTCTGGGAGGTTCTCCGGGTGCCCGCCTCAGCCGCGGCTGTCGTGTGAGGAGTGTGCCGCCCGCCCTCGCAGAGGCTGTCGGAGACTTTCCTGCCTGGTCCGTCCCCTGACCCCGCACAGGCTGCACACGTTCTGTCTCCCGAGGCGGCTGCCACGAACAAAGGCCACCTTAGGCCCTTGCGTCCTGTGGGCCAGGCCCTAGAGAGTCTGGTGAGCTGGCGAAACCCTATAGAAATTGGGAAGTTGACGAGAAAAAGGGGAGAGTGTCCTTTGTTCCCTGGGTCAGTGTTTCTCAGACTCGGTGGTGTCGGGACACTTGGACATCAGGGGATTATTGAGGGCCCCAGAGAGCCTTCGTGTGTGGGGGTTGTGTCTCTGGATCTCTACTGTGGTGAGGTTAAACCGAGAATTGAAGCGGGCGCCTGGGTGGCTCTCTGTGTTCAGGGTCCGACTCTGGCTCAGGTGGTGATCTCACAGTTGATGGTTTAGAGCCCCATGTAGGGTGTTGTGCTGCCAGCTGCCAGCCTGGACTTGTCTCAGACTCTCTGTGGCCCTCTGCCTCTGCCCCTCCCCTTCACGTGCCCTGTGTCTCTCTCTCAAAAACAAACATTAAGGAGACCAAACCAAATCCGAGCATCTCAGATGTGATGAATTCACTTAAAGACAATAAATTAGGACAGATTAACGTACTCATACCTTTCGTGCAAAAACGTACATTTTCAGAACAACACTGTGTAGAAGCGTGGCATTGGCATTGGCATTGGCGTTGGCTTAGTGCAAGATCTTTATTCTTCCAGCTGCTTCTGCATTCCGTGTCTTGTGGCCAATGATGTTTAGGAAGGCGATGTGGACTCCCCCAGAGGAACAGCTGGAGGCGAGTAGGGTGTGGCGGTAGCTCCTCGGGTGTCTGGATGCCCCTTCCTGACTCCGCACTCAGATGGGTGGGGCTTCCTTGCTTCTCTGGGGGTTAGCTGCCCGCACAGAGCGGCCTAGTTGTGTGGCACGCGGTGGACGTTTGGAACATCCAGGCCACTACTTTCAGCTGATCTTCCATATTTTTCACTCAGCGAACACATTCTTGGAACCACCACCTGGATGAAGAAATGGAACCTTACCGTGCTTCCTACCTCCTACGTGTCCCACCGAAAGTCCCACAAAGGTAACCACGGTCTTGACTTTCACCAGCGACTGCTTTGGCCTGTTCTTCGCTTCATGCTGAGCCAGCCCTTGAGCGCTGTGTGTGCGCAATGCACCTGCTTTCCTTGTGTGGCTGTGCTGGTCCTCCCCTGCTGTCGAAGGCCCAGTGTGTGAGCACAGCACGGTTTATTGTTTCTGCTGTGGCTGCTCCGGTTTGTGCAGAGGCTGCCTGCAGATCCACATGCATCGTATTGGGTTGCCTTGGAGGAGCAGGGCGTGAGTGGTGGCACGTGTCTGTTCCCCACGAGCAACAGCGTGCGGGAGCTCAGGGCTGGCCGATGCCTGGTATTGCCTCTTCTCGTGTGTTAGCTGGTTGCTGGGGCTCAGGTGCTGGGAGGTATGGTGTATTCGTGGGACCCACCCCTGTGTGTGTCTTGGCCACTTACATGTTTCTTTTGAGAAATAATTGCCTTTTGGAAGCCACTTTGTGATTAGGTTGTGTGTTTTGGTTTTTGTTGATTTGAATGAGTTCTTTCTATGTGTGTGGAATACATCTGTGAATGGCAGAGCTTTTCACATTCTTGTGTATGTCTGCCTTACGTTCTCTGTGTTGCCTTGTGGTAAGTTTCTTTGGTTTCTATCCAATAGTATAACCATTTGTATGTTTCTTGCCTTGGATTGGCTAGGGCCTCCAGTACTGTGTTGAAGGGAAGTGGTGAGAGTAGGTGTCCTTGTCTCCTTCCAGATACGAGAGAGAAGGGTTTCATAATTTTTTGTATAGTTAATATTTTTTAAAGTTTCTTTCTTTCTTTATTGATTTAGAGAGCATGCATGGGAAGGGGAGTGCGAGGGGGGAAAGAGAGTGGATCCCAAGCAGAGTCCACACTGTCAGCACAGAGTCTGATGCCAGGCTTGAACTCATGAACCGTGAGATCATGGCCTGAGCTGAAATCAAGAGTCAGACGCTTCACCGACTAGAAGCCACCCAGGTGCCCCAAAGAGTTCAGTATTTTTCCAGTACATATGACACTTGCCGTGGCGTTACTCGTAGATAGTTGTATCAAAACATGAAAATTCTCCTCTATTTTTAGTTTGCTCTGATTTTTTTAACAATCATCAAAGAAATAATAATACTAAATTTTCTGAAATGTGTTTTGTGCATCTTTGGGGACAAGTGATTTGTGTAATGTTGTGGTTTAACTTAAAACAACTTTTGCCTTCTAGATTAATCCAAACCTGATGTCTATGCATTCTCTTTGCACTGGACTCCATTTGTAAAAAGTGTGCTTTAGATTCTTGCATGTGTATTCAAGAGAGAGGTGGGTGTTCCCTTGCACCCTCTTGTGCTGTCCTTGCTGGGGTTTGGGTTTAAGGTCGTGCTGGCCTCCTAAAACAATGTAGGAAGAAGCACATCTTGTGCTTTCCCAGAAGAGTTTTTGTGTGTGTTCTTTTCTTTTGGGAAGAAGTGCTAGGCCAACAGCTGGTGTAGGGTTTTCCTTGTGAGAAGGGTTTTCATTGCAGATTCCTTTCTTAAGTGGAAACAGGATTTTTCTGGTTTCCCATATCTTCTTGTGTCTATTTAGATAAGGCATTTTGTTTTCTAGGAATTTGCTCTGACCTCCCAAACTTTCCAAGGAGTAAGTGTCAACTGGTTTCTAATATCCCTCCTATATGCAGCATCTGGTGTGATATTTGCTTTAGAACTTCTTGATATTGGTACTTTGTGCTTTGTTTCTTGTTCATAGAACCAACTTGGGCTTTTTTGATTTCTGTCATTTACTATTTGTTTCCTGCCGCACTGATTTCTGCCCTTTTGTTTTCCATCTACTTGGTGATTGTTTGCTGTCCCATCTTGTAGTTCTTGAACTAAATCCTTCATTTGATTTTTAGCCTTTGTTCCTTTCCAGTATGTGTATTGTATTTTCTTGCTTATTAGTGTGTTGATTCATTTCAGAAGGAGAGCATGAGCAGGGCAGAGGGTCAGAGGGAGAGAGAGAGAGAGAGAGAGAGAGAGTCTCGAGCAGGCTCCTCACTCAGTGTGGAGCCAGGCTGGGGATCGATCTTGTGGCCGTGGGATCATACCCTGAGCCAAAATCAAGAGTTGGTCACCAAGCAACTGAGCTATCCTATGATATATGTATTCTAAAGCTATGAGTGTCCCTTTAAGCACACCTTTCCTGATCTCACAAGTTTTGATAAGCCAAATGTTTATTATCTTTTATGTGAAACTATTTCCTAACTTTCATCGTGGCATCTTTTTCTTAATTCATCACAATGTGTAGGAGCATAACACATCTTGATGTTTCGGGGGATTTTCTCGTTCTCTTTGTGCGGATTTCTAGCTTAATTCCATGAAGGTATGTGTCTCAGTGTTTTGGGGTGGTTGTAACAAAATACCATAGACTGGCTGCCTAATAAGAAACAGAAACTTCTTTCCTACAGTTGAGGAGACTGGGAAGTTCTCAAGATCAAGGCATCTGCAGATTCCGAGTCAGGGGAGAGTCAGCTTCCTGGTTCATCGACAGCCTGCTTCTCCCTGTCCTCCTGTGGTGGCAGGGGTGACAGTACTCTCTCAGCCGACCATGACTGGTCATCACCGGAAGTCTCCCTGTCTTCATCCCATCATTTTGGGCGTGATATATTGTTGGGGGAATTGAACTGTGAATCTAATGCAATCCGTCAATATGCCCTGCAGTATTTCAGTCCTGTGAGATGAGCTAACTTTCCTAATGGCCTGGCATATATTCGTTTTCATGAACTGTTCCTCGGGTACGTGAAAATAATGTGTATTGGGGGAATGCAGTAGTCTCTATTTATAGGTTAGATGAAGTTTGTTAATGACAGAATTCAGATTTTAGTAACCACTTGAAACCAAGTAAGGAATAGGCGAGAATGAGTTTAATAATATAACTAACAGGCATATCCAAAATATCATTTCAGTGTATAGCCGGCGTGAGAAAAAATTATGAATGATTTTGAAGTCTCTTTTATCACGTTGTCTTTAAAATGTGGTGTGCATTTTATACTTTGCACACATCGCACTTTGAGGAGCCGCATTTCAAGTACTTGCAATAAAGCACGTGACCGCATGTTGGACAGCCCCGTCACACTGCCTTGAGTTTTCTGTTGTCGTCAGTTCTGTCAGATACTGAGAGATGTATCGTCAAGTCTCCCATCGTGCTTATGGATGTGGCTCTTTTTCCTTTTCTATGTTTGTCAATTTTTCTGTATTTTGAGATTGCGTTATTAGGTATCTGCAAGTTTAGAAGTCTTGTTCTCTTGGTAGATGGAACTTCCATCGCGAAATGTTCCTCTTTGTCTCTAGTAGAGCTTTTTGCTATACAGGTTACTTTATTGGAGGGTCCTGGTGGCCACATCAGTTTTCTGTTCGGTAGGGTTTGCCTGGGGATCTTTACTTCCACCTGTCTGTGATCTTACGTTTTAAGGTGTACCTTTGTGACCAGCGTAGGCTTAGTTTCCTTCTAAAGAATTTGAGAGTCAACCTTTTGCTTGCAGTATTTGTGCACATGTAATGACTGATATGTTAGTTTACACGTACCGTATTATTAGTTTCTTCTTTGTCCCAGCTGTTCTGTGTTCTTTTGGTCTCTAGCCTTCCTTTAGAAGCAGGAGGGAGTTTTTAACTGTACACTGATCTGTTAGGTAATTGGAATATATCTATTTCTAGAGGCAAGTGCATTTTAAACTGACCCCTGCCTGATTCAGGACTTGTACTGCTTCCCTGACACTGCTCTCTCCTTTTATCTTTTCTTTGTTTTAAGATTTATTTGTTTTTTGAGGGAGACATAATACAATCGGGTGAGGGGCAGAGCAGAAAGGGAGACACAGAATCTGAAGCAGGCTCCAGGCTCTGAGTCATCAGCACACAGTCTGACGTGGGTCTCCAACTCACACACCGTGAGATCTTGACCTGAGCCAAAGTCGGACACTCAACTGACTGAGCTCCCCAGGCGCCCCTGCTCTTTTCTTTGACACTTGAACCACACTGAACTCCTCTTCACCTTTTGTTGGCTAATATTTTTACGTTTTAGATGGATTTTGACACTGTTGTCATTGTTTCGTGCACTTAATGCTTGTTAAGTTTGTTCTCATAGTTACCCTTTCTGTTGTGACGTTGTTCTGCAAGCCTTGTTTTTTTATATTTCTTTCAGAGACTACATTTCTTTTCTGCAACAAGCTGCTTTAATATTGATTTTAGTTTGTGTCTGTAGTTGATGTGTAGTCATGGTTTGTGTGTGTGTGTGTGTGTGTGTGTGTGTGTGTGTATGAGTGTGTGTGTTGTTTTTGTTTGTTGTTCAGTTTTTATTTTTGTTTTTGCTTCTGTTTTGCCTGAAAAACATCTTTACTTTGCCTTCACTGTGAAGAATGTTTCTGGTAGGTGAAGACTTCCAGGTTGGTGGCTATTTTAGTTCACCTTTCATACATGCCAATCCATCATCTGGCTTCATTTGCTTTTCTTGAAGAGTCAGCTGGTAGTGTTGTTGTTGTTGTCCCATGGAAGGCGGTCTCTTTGTCCTCTCATGACTGTTAACATCTTTTTGCCTCAGGTGTTCTTTGTGGAGTCACTCTCATGGTTCTTTTATCAGTTTTGATTCTTATCTTTGTAGTGAAGTGGTACTACCCATTCTGTGTTTCCTCTACTTTGTGGGTTCCTATTGGACCTTTGTACCATATCTTCTGTGTCTTTTGGGCTTCTGTATTTTCTTGACGTTTTCTCTGTGTATGGTCTAGATATATTTTTACCTACCCATCTTTCAGTTCACTGAGGCTATTCACCTGTGTCTGGTCTCATGTGAAACCCACCTACTGAGTTCTTAATGCCATTGACAAGATTTTTTAGTCCTTTAATTATGTTGGAGAGCTAGACAGTGGGAGCAAGGGAAGAATAGAGAGAGAGGGAGACATAGATGCCAAAGCAGGCTATAGGCTCTGCACTGTCAATACGGAGCCCAACGCAGGGCTCAAACTCCCGAATCACGAGATCATGACCTGAGCTAAAGTCAGATGCTGAGCCACTGAGCCACTCAGGCACCTGGAGCCACTCAGGCACCTGGAGTGAGTCACTGAGCCACTCAGGCACCTGGAGATCTTAATTTTAGCTCTGATAATTTGCAGTTTGAGAATCTGTTTTGAGTCTCTGAAAATTTCCCATTTGTCAAGAATGGTTTTTGGACAGTTGACTTTTGCATGCAGTAACTCCAGTCTATGTGTCTCCTCTTGGTCTGTTTCTCTTCTTTCTTCTTTGGGTCGATATGATGTAAAACTTTTTTTTTTATGTTTATCTATTTATTTTGAGGGAGAAAGAAAGTGAGAGCAGGGGTGGGGGTAGAGGACGGGGGAGAGAGAGACACTGTTGAGGAGAGGCTCTTTTCTGTCAGTAGAGAGCCCAACACAGGGCTCAAACTCACAAACGCGAGCCGAAACCAAGTGTTGGTCACTTAAACGAGTAGACTGAGCTATCCAGGTGCCTCTCTTTTTTTGTGTGCTTGTTTGTTTCTTTCCTTTTCTTATTAAAAGAATTTTTTTTGTTAATATAATTCACTTTTGAGAGAGAGAGAGAGGCAGAGACAAAACTTGAGCAGGGGAGGGGGAGACAAAGTGGGAGACACAGAATTCAAAGCAGGCTCCAGGCTCTTCACTGTCACCACAGAGCCCGACGCGGGACTCAAACCATAAAGCGTCAGATCATGACATGAACCAAAGTGGGATGCTTCCCCGACTGAGCCACCCAGGCATTCCTTTCATTTCCTTGCCTTGCTTGCCTTGCCTTGCCTTGCCTTGCCTTTCCCTTCCTTTCCTTTCCTTTCCTTTCGTTTCCTTGCCTTTCTTTTCCCTTCATTTCGTTTCCTTTTCATTTTTTCCTTTTCTTTTCTTTTCTTTTCTTTTCTTTTCTGTTCTTTTCTTCTCTTTTTTCTTGTTTTTTCTTTTCTTTTCTTTTCTGTCTTTTTTTTGTCTTGTCTTATCTTGTCTTTTCATTTCTTCTTTGTTTTTATTTTTGTGCTGGACTGTATGGAGAAGCGTAGAGGCTCTTCGTGTGCTTGTATTCCTTCAGCATTTCATCCCACACACCCCGAGTGCGGCGGTTATTGGGCCCACTCAAGCGTGAGTGAGTTGAGACTGGGGCTCAGTGTTTGTAAGGTGCAGTGTGAGCTGGGCTCACGCTGTCCCCCACCCCCGTGTAGACCTCCAGGGTCTCCATTTGGAGGCTGGAGTATTTCTGAGGACCCGTCCTTGATGCTAGGTCCCAAAGCCCAGTTATTTTCTCCACAGCACAACGAGATGATGGAAGAGTCAGCTTCTCAGGCAGTGCTTGCCGAGTGCCGGGCTCATTTTCTGTGCCTCCCTGTGCTGTCCAGAGCTCGGTTAGCTGCGACTTTCTGCTTGCCTTTCTGTTAGGTTTCCTTTGCAGCTCGTTGGTATATTGCCTGCAATCCCTGAGGAAATTCAGAATTCTCACATGTCTTGAGGGAGAGAGAGGACTGTGAACATTAGAGTTGGCTCAGAGGGCTTCCCTTTTGTTGGGGTCTCAGTCCTTCCAGTTGTGACTGCCTCAGGGTCTCCTTGATGCCTTCAAACATGCTTCAAATTGAACTCATCTTTCCTAGTTCATGATGTGTTGATTAACAGGCTACTCACATGTATAAGAGTAAGCCAGGGAAGACTAAGAAGTCATAGTAAACATTTTGGTCATCATCATTTGTTACAGGAGAAAAGGAAACCCAGTAGTCCTTGCCTAGTACCCGTCATTCTTCTAAAATGACCATCCAGTTTGCGCCCGCTCAGCCAATGTCCATGGAGTGGTGATGGTGTCAGCCTCCCAGCTCCCTATCCCCCACTGCCATGGCTGCCCTCCTCCCCCGTCAGGTGCCAGCCCAGGGCAGGCTTTGTGGTAACGGGCTGGCTATGACAGGGCAACTAGATGAAGTGGATTGCTTAAGTGACACTTATCTCGGAGTGTTTGATCAGTGTTGTTTGTTTTCTACTTTTCGTAATGTTTATTGACTATTTAGAGAGACAGAGAGTGTGGCCAGGGGAGGGGCAGACAGAGGGAGACCCGGAATCTGAAGTAGGCTGGGGGTGGGGTTTGCCTCAAGTGTACAGGGTAGCCCCCACAAAAAGGGCTTCTGTGTTGGTGCACCCGAGTCATCTGCAGAGACACAACCACCCACGCTTGTTGAGCCCTTTTGTGACTCTGCACCATTGTGGTCGCCAGGCTCTGGCTGCTGTGCTCCTCGGAGACGGTGGTGGAGGCACATCTGAGAAGAGTGTATCTGGACGAGTGAAGGGGTTAGGAGGAAATGTTGCTTACTTGCGCACTGTGGTTCCGGAACGGCCTTTTCCGGAGAGGTGGCTCGGGAGCTGAGGCTGACCGAGCACTCTCCCAGCAGTCTGACTCTGGGGCCAAAGGCCGGGGTCAAGGAGGAGCTTGGCTTTGTTGTGAGCGATGGAAGCGGAAGCCGAGCCAGGTGAGGCACCAGGCAGCTGGTGTTGGGACAGAACCTACCCCGTGAGGAGTTGGGTTTTCAGATAAGGGCCTGGGGTCATTGTGTCCTCAGGGGGAAGGACTGGCATCATGTTGTTGAATATTTTATGTTTATTTATTTTTTTTCAATATATGAAATTTATTGTCAAATTGGTTTCCATACAACACCCAGTGCTCATCCCAAAAGGTGCCCTCCTCAATACCCATCACCCACCCTCCCCTCCCTCCCACCCCCCATCAACCCCGTTTGTTCTCAGTTTTGAAGAGTCTCTTATGCTTTCGCTCTCTCCCACTCTAACCTCCTTTTTTTTTTTTTTTTCTTTTCCTCTCCCCCATGGGTTTCTGTTAAGTTTCTCAGGATCCACCTAAGAGTGAAACCATATGGTATCTGTCTTCTCTGTATGGCTTATTTCACTTAGCATCACACTCTCCAGTTCCATCCGTGTTGCTACAAAGGGCCATATTTCATTCTTTCTCATTGCCACGTAGTACTCCATTGTGTATATAAACCACAATTTCTTTATCCATTCATCAGTTGATGGACATTTATGTTCTTTCCATCATTTGGCTATTGTTGAGAGTGCTGCTATAAATATTGGGGTACAAGTGCCCCTATGCGTCAGTACTCCTGTATCCCTTGGGTAAATTCCTAGCAGTGCTATAGCTGGGTCATAGGGTAGGTGTATTTTTAATTTTTTGAGGAACCTCCACACTGTTTTCCAGAGTGGCTGTACTAATTCGCATTCCCACCAACAGTGCAAGAGAGTTCCCGTTTCTCCACATCCTCTCCAGCATCTATAGTCTCTTGATTTGTTCATTTTGGCCACTCTGACTGGCGTGAGGTGATATCTGAGTGTGGTTTTGATTTGTGATTCCCTGATGGGGAGCGACGTTGAGCATCTTTACATGTGCCTGTTGGCCATCCGGATGTCTTCTTTAGAGAAGTGTCTATTCATGTTTTCTGCCCATTTCTTCACTGGGTGATTTGTTTTCTGGGTGTGGAGTTTGGTGAGCGCTTTATAGATTTTGGATACTAGCCCTTTGTCAGATATGTCATGTGGAAATATCTTTTCCCATTCCGTTGGTTGCCTTTTAGTTTTGTTGGTTGTTTCCTTTGCTGTGCAGAAGCTTTTTATCTTCATAAGGTCCCAGTAGTTCATTTTTGCTTTTAATTCCCTTGCCTTTGGGGATGTGTCGAGTAAGAGATAGCTACGGCTGAGGTCAGAGAGGTCTTTTCCTGCTCTCTCCTCTAGGGTTTTGATGGTTTCCTGTCTCACATTCAGGTCCTTTATCCATTTTGAGTTTATTTTTGTGAATGGTGTGAGAAAGTGGTCTAGTTTCAACCTTCTGCGTGTTGCTGTCCAGTTCTCCCAGCACCATTTGTTAAAGAGACTGTCTTTTTTCCATTGGATGTTCTTTCCTGATTTGTCAAAGATGAGTTGGCCATACGTTTGTGGGTCTCGTTCTGGGGTTTCTATTCTATTCCATGGGTCTATGTGTCTGTTTTTGTGCCAACACCATGCTGTCTTCATGATGACAGCTTTGCAGTCGAGGCTAAAGTCTGGGATTGTGATGCCTCCTGCTTTGGTCTTCTTCTTCAAAATGACTTTGGCCATTCGGGGCCTTTTGTGGTTCCATATGAATTTTAGGATTGCTTGTTCTAGTTTCAAGAAGAATGCTGGTGCAATTTTCATTGGGATTGCATTGAATGTGTAGATAGCTTTGGGTAGTATTGACATTTTGACAATATTAATTCTTCCAATCCATGAGCACGGAATGTCTTTCCATTTCTTCATATCTTCTTCAATTACCTTCATAAGCTTTCTATAGTTTTCAGCATACAGATCTTTTCCATCTTTGGTTAGAGTTATTCCTAAGTATTTTATGCTTCTTGTTGCAATTGTGAATGGGATCAGTTTCTTTATTTGTCTTTCTGTTGCTTCATTGTTAGTGTATAAGAATGCAACTGATTTCTGTACATTGATTTTGTATCCTGCCACTTTGCTGAATTCATGGATCAGTCCTAGCAGACTTTTGGGGGAGTCTATCAGATTTTCCAGGTATAGTGTCATGTCATCTGCAAAAAGTGAAAGCTTGACTTCATCTTTGCCAATTGGGATGCCTTGATTTCCTTTTGTTGTCTGATTGCTGATGCTAGAACTTCCAACACTAGGGTAAACAACAGCGGTGAGAGTGGGCATCCCCGTCGCGTTCCTGATCTCAGGGAAAAAGCTCTCAGTTTTTCCCCATTGTGGATGATGTTAGCTGTGGGCTTTTCATAAATGGCTTTTATGATCTTTAAATATGTTCCTTCTATCCCGACTTTCTCAAGGGTTTTTATTAAGAAAGGGTGCTGAATTTTGTCAAAGGCCTTTTCTGCATCGATTGACAGGCTCAGATGGTTCTTATCTTTTCTTTTCTTACTGTGACGTATCACGTTGATTGATTTGCGAATGTTGAACCAGCCCTGCATCCCAGGAATGAATCCCACTTGATCATGGTGGGTAATTCTTTTTATATGCTGTTGAATTCGATTTGCTAGTATCTTATTGAGAATTTTTGCATCCATATTCATCAGGGATATTGGCCTGTAGTTCTCCTTTTTTACTGGGTCTCTGCCTGGTTTAGGAATCAAAGTAATACTGGCTTCATAGAATGAGTCTGGAAGTTTTCCTTCCCTTTCTATTTCTTGGAATAGCTTGAGAAGGATAGGTATTATCTCTGTTTTACACGTCTTGTGGAACTCCCCTGGGAAGCCATCTGGTCCTGGACTCTTATTTGTTGGGAGATTTTTGATAACCGATTCAATTTCTTCGCTGGTGATGGGTCTGTTCAAGCTTTCTATTTCCTCCTGATTGAGTTTTGGAAGAGTGT